>NC_079227.1:11206569-11351569 GCF_029633865.1 Lampris incognitus
ATTTTGGTCCGATTTTACACTGTCAGGGTTAGGCTTTCATGTCAGGTGAGCGGTCCATATTTCAAGTCTCCTTCAAACGGTGCATATTAAAGTGATAGTATGCTACATCGCAAGACATTACTTCATGGAAGTGCAGTTCTTCGTAGGAGCATAATAGAGGAGGATAACAGGAGTGATTTGGTGAGGGGGGCCGGTTGGGACTGGCAGTATGAAGGCAGTGGAGGATCCTTATGGAGAGGCAGCTGGGGAGGCTGACAGGAGCTCTCTATTATCAGACAGAGAGAGCAACCCAAGGCCTTGTACAACAGCGCCGCTGGGAGACAACCAGCTGTGTAGACGCCTCCACACACACACACACACACACGCGCGCACACACACACGCGCACGTGCACACACACATTCAGATACACCACACACACACACACACATACAGATAGACACATATAGATAGATATACATGCACTTTCACCCAAACAAATAAGACATAGTGGAACTAAAAAGATAAATTGGAATGCCGATGGATGGATGGATGGATGGATGGATGGATGGATGGATGGATGGATGGATGGATGGATGGAATAAAGGAAGACAAATAGTAGCAGAGCTCTTAATGAGGGCCTCTTGCTCAGGTGAGTCTCCTGCGGCTTTCTTCCCAGGCCTGGCTTTAGGGCCCAGGGTAGAACAGCTAGCAGTGCCTCTCTTAGCCTGCGCTGCTGGGCACATTAACTAAACTCATATCGCTCTCAGCTGCTATCAATTATTCACCACCGCCCTCCCTTCTGCTCCCCCCTCCTCTCCTCTCCTCTTCTCCTCCTCCTCAAAGGAGAACAGCTCCAACCCGACACCCACCGACAAAAAGGGAGAAAACCAAGTACACCCCGTCCTCCTCCAGTTCTACAGACTCGGTGATGTTTCAAAACCGAAACCTGGCAGTCAAGTCGTTTCAAGCTAACGCTGTTTAAAATGATGCCTGTTTTATTTTGGTGCCTTTGTGCAGGAGATTTTGATAAAGCCTGAGATGAATTTGACAAATAGGAATTTCAGATGGTGCAGCAGATAAGAGATGCAAATTTCCTCCAAGGATTTTAGAATATACTTAAACTGGCAGCCTGAATCTGATTTTTGTATATCTGACTTGAATCTGATTCTTTATAGAATAGAATAGAATAGTCTTTATTAGTAATGTTGTACATACATACAAATTAAATGTACTCTCTGCATGTAACCCATCCTAGCTGTGTAGCTAGGAGCAGTGGGCAGCCGCCGTGCAGCACCCGGGGACCAACTCCAGTTATTTCTTCCCATTGCCTTGGTCAGGGACACAGACATGCAGGTCTTTTTGAGGGTGGGAGGAAACCGGAGTGCCCGGAGGAAACCCACGCAGACAGGGAGAATATATAAACTCCACACAGAAAGGACCTGGGACGGCCTGGGGTTCGAACTCAGGACCTTCTTGCTGTGAGGCAACAGCGCTACCCACTGGGCCACCGTGCCACCAAATGTAGTCCGTGTGGCAACAAAAAAACAAAAACAAAATAAAAACACATTGAATCTGATTTTTCTTCAAGTCAGATTCAAACCACAGTGGTATGTGGTTGAAGATTTCAAATCACATGCCTAGGGGTGTGTCAGTTTCGTGCACAGCGTCACCAGGAAAGAGTGTGGCAGTCCTTGTTTCCCACCCCACCCGCATTCCGCGAACTCTGCCTCTGATTGGCTAGTACTCGCTGCCTCCGTTGGTTATGGTTAGGGTTAGGGTGGGGTTAGGGATAGGGTTAGCCAATCAGAGATAGAGTAGGGGCGGGTCTTCCCGGAATCCAGGTGGGAAAAATAATAACGCTGTGGCAGTGCGTCACACTGGCCTTGCAAGAACCTTGCAAAATCTCGCAAGAACATCTCAGTTCGCTATAAGAAAGGATCCATTTAGATTTGATTGAGCCTTAAAAAACAACAATTTGATTTGATTGAGCCGTAAAAAAAATTGTACATGACAAAAAATGATTAAATAAAACATGTTTAAAAAAAAAGAAGATTCGATTGAGCCCAGCAGTTTGACCGGGAGAAGCTAGCATCGGTGCAGCTATTGAAACAGCTTTAACAACGGCATTTACGAAGATGGCGAGAATGGTGTACAGACATGACTGTTATGTCTGCACACCTCGACAGTGCTGCATTTGATTTGGTGCTGTTCTATTGTGCTGGGATCGATTGGTGATGCCTGCGGGCTCTGGGTTGTTTGATCGGGTCTGCCTTCAGCGCTGTCGCTCGACACAACCTCTCCGTGGCATTCTTTATTTAGACTGACACAGCATCAAAGGCAGACCCGATCAAACAACCCAGAGCCCGCAGGCATCACCAATCGATCCCAGCACAATAGAACAGCACCAAATCAAATGCAGCACTGTCGATGTGTGCAGACATAACAATGACTAGTCAAATCGACTCACCTGCTAGCCATAGTGGTGTTTACTAGCAGACCAGCCTGTTTGGAAACGTGGTGATGAAATGTGTGGGGTTTCTAGCTCGGGCTGAGTAAAGCAGGCATGGGCAGCCATGTGCCATGGAGTGATACGAGTATGCAGGTTTTCCCATCCAACCAGTCACCTACACCGCCTGGTGTAGGTGACTGGTTGGATAAGAAAAAACCCTACATACTCACGGCACTCCATGGCACATTTCAGACTGTAACTACGGGGGGGGGGGTCCGTCATAGAGGTAGTTTCACCTGTACTTACAGCGCTCATCAATGTCACTTTAAGTGAACCGACCAATCACAGCCTGTATGGGGCGGGACATTAAAAGAAAGGTTGACGTGTGTGACGCCCACTGAACGTATGGCAGCGAATTCAGGAGGCAACCGCGGGTATCGCCACAGCCTGGACGCGAACTCGTGTACTCCGCGCCGCGGGGGACAACGTTAACCAGTCGACTAAAGGGTCCAACCCGTTAGCTCGGGGCTAATGTGTCTGCTTATTGGTGTACGTTACGCTATGGTCACAATTTTGTGATATACCGAATTAATTTACTGTTTATTTTCTGGAGTATTGTTGTGTTTGATTTTTAGTCTATCAATACTTTCAGACGAACGCTGCTCTAGTTTTCGCCACAGGGGGCGCTGTCTGACAGGGAGTTTCACGCTAGGTAGCGTAGAAAGCTGCCGTCTTGCCTCAGACGCTGACGAGCAGAGCCGAAGATCACAGCGAGCGCTGTCCCTCGTCGTCGTTTCTCTTTCCCCCTGTTCCTGACAGGTTGGTGAATAACAATTCTTGTGTAATGGTTTACGAATACACCAAACATGTTAGGCCTCTGTTCTGGTGTAAAAAACAAGGAAGTGTGATTTTAAATATGCCGAATGGACAAAAGTTACATCGCGCTTCGCAAACGAACGGTTAGCGAGCTGTACTGGAAGGCAACGAGACAAGATGGCCGCCCGCACTTTGTGCCGTTTTGTTTTGTGTAGTTTAGTGGTTCAGACTCGGGTCACACGGACGTGTTTTACCAAGTAATGGCTCCCGGTCATGTCTAAAAGGGGTGCACAGGTAACCGCCATGGTAGCAGTCATTGGGAGTATGTTTTTGGTGTGATATTATTAGCGTGTAAATGTTCGCTATTCACTGTGATGCTGATTTGGGTTTTCTGATTGTAGCTAAGCGTACTGGTTAGCTAGCGCGTCAAACACGGTCCCTCGTCGTGTCCAGTGTCCCCTGTTCCTGACAGGCCATCCACGATTATTACCTGTTTATGTGATCCCAACCCCCTGGGACGCGCTACAGTGGACTTTCGAAATGTTGAACTCATACACCCATTTACAGCCGACGTCAAAAATAGCGCGCGCATTTAGGCAACGGAAGTGGCGTGGCGAAGAAGAAAACTATACCTGGGCTGGAAAGATGGCCTAAAATGAGATTTTCACTGGGGCAGAGAGTGCGTACAGGATTGGTTTCCATAATCAAATTCTGGGTACAGTTATAGATAGCAACCACTGGCGATTTCTGAGTAGTGGCAGTTAGTATGCCAACATGGCTCTTCTGGACCCTAAAAACTTTAGTCAGCTAGCATCCAGTGCCAGTGGCCTTCCACAGACAGCCCTTCAAGAACCAAGCAAATGCTTTATCAAGTTTGATAGCAGAGCAACGGTGGCCAATTTACAGAGTGAACTCATGAGTCTGGCAGAACAGCGGACTAGGATAAAACAATCGGGATTTGAAGAATACACAACCAGGGGCTATGGAGGGTCATAGACCTGAAGGAAATGAAGATGAGGTGGAGATGGTGAATAAGAGCTGCTCGTCCAGTGTGTTGCTACCATATTCTTAGTCAGTACAACCTATCGACAGACGCATACCACATCCTGGGCCTTGCATACAATTTCCTACTTACCCTGTCAGTAACCCAGGTAGCTTGCGAGCGGAGCTTCTCTATTCTGAAATTCATCAAGAGTAGGCTCATGGGCACTCTATCCCAACAGCACCTAGAGGCGTTTATGCTTATGGCTACTGAGCGAGACATTTTACTGGCCCTGGACAGTGACCTGGTTATAGATGACGTTGCTGAGAGAATTGAGCTGCTGCAGAAATTGCTAATTTAAGGAGGTAGGAAATATGTTTAATTTTATTCTATGACTTGCTTATTCACCAGTCTTTTCACCAACACATTTCTTCCTGTATTATTTCTTTTACTGGTCAGATGGTTCCAGAAATTCTTGCCACCTTGCTGCCGGTGCCATTATGCCAAAATGTGCTCCTTCTAGCCAGCCTCCTCCTAAGAGCAACACGTTCCCCTTGTTCAATTTTACATCTGTTTTACTATTGTTATAAATATTGTTCAGTGTTTACATAAAGTGTGGTGTGGTTTGTGTGGGTGGTGGTGTATCGGGGGGCGGGGGGCGGTCTGAGTAAAAAAGTCCAGGGCTATTTTTCATTCCCAGTCGGCCCCTGCCTCAGAGTAAAGTCAGGGAACTGGCTCCTCCCGGGAGCAAACAACGAGACATTTCTACAGCTTCACACTCAAATGACTACGCTCAGTTATAGAGACGAGCGTCAGATGAGCTCTGGCTGTTTTCCAACGTTAAGAGGCCGCCTCCCAGATGAGCCGGCTTGATATCTGGAAAGGGCACATGTCAAGGTTCAGCCATGACTGGATACATGACTCACTGGGTTTTTCTCTCCAGATATCCCTGCCCTTCTCCAGCTCTTAAAGGTTTTTGGGATTTTTTTTCAAATGGACTTAACACAAACACAACTTCACGTAACGTAGAGTCAGAACAGGTAAGAGGGGGCTGGTTACCATCACTCGGTCAAAGATTTCCCTTGCAATGCAGCAAAGCCTCACATCTATCCGGTGATGGTGGAGGCCTAATGGCCGGGACGTCCCCCCACTGATCATCTGGATTGCTGCTGCTCGTCTCAACAGCTGACCGCGAACACGCCCCCCGGGGGGGCGGGGTCTCTGTTGCCAAAACACCTGTGGGTGTCACCTGACAAGGGGGAGGGAAGGGGGGAGTGCAAATGAAAGGAAGCAGCCGATCCTGTCAGAGTACATCAGGGCTCCTGTCCATCACAGCTCTGACCTTCAGGGTGTGTTAGTGTATGTGAGCGTTTGCTTATTTAGGTGTGTGTGTGTGCGTGTGTGTGTGTGTGTGTGTTTCTAACCATTTGCTTATCTGGGTATTTGTGTCAGTCTGTTTTTGTTAATCTATGAGAATGTTTGTATGTGAGTCTGTCAAAGTACAGACACATCGTGTATGAGTGCGTGCGTGTGTGTGTGTGTGTGTGTGTGTGTGTGTGTGTGTGTGTGTGTGCGCGCGCGCGTGCGTGTGTGTACATGTGCATATTAAGTCACTGACCCACAGGGAGTGTATGTGACTGAGTGCATATGTTAGTTTATCAGTGCAGGGTGTGTGAGTCCATGTGTGCGTACATTAGCGCCTTGTTCCCAGGGAGTGTGTGTGTGTGTGTGTGTGTGTGTGTGTGTGTGTGTGTCGTCCATAAACACATGTACCTTGAGGGTGTGTGTGTGTGTGTGTGTGTGTGTTTGTCAGTGCAGTGATCTGTATGAGATAGCTGATGTGGCTGGCAGGTCATTGACAGTCCTTTACTTCTAAAATCAAATATCCTGACATTGAGGTCATCCCATGTTATCAAAGACTCTGACATCACCAGTTTTTTGGGGGCAAACACCCTCAAATTACCCTCCAGACCATCATGTGATTTGTTGAGACTCATTACATGATTTATAGATATGTAATTTGTTTCCCCCCTTTTTCTCCCCAATTGTACTCGACCAATTACCCCACTCTTCCGAGCCGTCCCGGTTGCTGCTCCAACCCCTCTGCCGATCCGGGGAGGGCTGCAAACTGCCACATGCCTCCTCTGACACGTGGAGTCGCTAGCTGCTTCTTTTCACCTGACAGTGAGGAGTTTCACCAGGGGGACATAGTGCGTAGGAGGATCATGCTATTCCTCCCCTCCGAGCAGGCGCCCCGACCAGAGGAGGCGGTAGTGCAGCAAGCAAGACACATACCCACATCCGGCTTCCCACCCGCAGACACGGCCAGTTGTGTCTGTAGGGACGCCTGACCAAGCCGGAGGTAACACGGGGATTCGAACCGGAGATCCCCGTGTTGGTAGGAAACAGAGTAGACCGCTATGCTACTTGGATGCCCCTGTAAATATGTAACTTACATCGTTGTCACATCCCAATCCTTTAACATATGTAAAAAAAAATCTGAAACTTATTCTAAAAGTTATTCAAAAACTGTGTGTATGTATATATACACACCCGCAAGAACACAACTACCCCTACATGGTGCATTGGTAATGTTGATATTATTGTGTTTGTATATACGTATTTGTTTGTGTGGGTGTGTTTGGGTGTGCAGTATTACTTGCAATATCATATTTGGCCATAAATAAGCTCTAAGTATACATTCCTCACACTGTGGACTCGCATGGCCAACAGCTTAATTACATGTCAGACACAGACAATCCCCCCCCCCAAAAAAAATACAAATTCACCCATTATGGAAGTGGTAACATCTTATGGCAAGCTGGTAACACTTACCAGCGGGCCCATTTAGCCAGCATGCGACTGCTACGACACCCAGCGACTCTCCATCTGCACTGGGACCCAAGTACCAGCATGTCTCGGTGGGACCGGGGCCTCTATAGGCCCGGCAGCGGGACTCAGCGGGGAGCCACCCCTCAGAGCTGCACTCTGGGGACTAGGAGATGGTGGTCCAGCTGCAGACAGCCTTGTAAGGGCCACCCGGGGGAGCCCCCTCCTTACACACATACACACACACCCCGGAAGCTAAGGGGCTCTCAACCCCCCTATCTCTGGGTGTGATTGTCAGTACTGTGGCTGGATCAGCGGATGGGTGGATGGGCTCGGGGGTTGTGATTGAGGAAGAAAAATAGAGAGAGAGAGGGGAAAAGAGGAAGAGACAGAGGGGTTGTGTTAGCTCTCCGAGGACGGCTGGTCGACTCGAGCTGGCCAAGCGGGAGGAATTGAGGGAGACAGAGACCAAAGCCCCCTGAGCAGCATCCCTTAGGGTGCCTTAGCCTCACTACTACAAGTCCATGTTTTAGCATACCATATGTTTTTCTCCCCAACCCCCCCCCCAACACCCGGTTAGCAAATAAACAAGTCGAGAAGCTATAGCTAGAGGGAAGTCTTGTTACCCTCTCGCTAGCTGTCGCACTTCCTCTCTCACTCTCAGATGTGCTGCATGCCATTTATGTATGGTTTGGAGAACAAATAAGAAAACTGGTCAAGAGTCTGCTGTGTATCACATAGATATGATAGAAAGTGGTATGTCTTGTATACGTTAACCCTGCATCACTTAATGAGGCGCCGTCATTTCATATTGCCATGTAGTACTTAAGGGTAATAAAAGTTTTACATCTATTTTAAAAGAGAAAGATCCCCTTCTCACACATATCAGAAAAATATTCTAACTGCAGGTCCTTGTTTGGTTCAGGTCATGTTCTTCTTTGTTAAGACACAAAGTTGATTGGATTAGAGAATATGTCATTTGTTCTCTGTTTCACTCTCTCTGTCTCTCTCTCTTGCTTGCCATCCCAACACAACCCGAATGACCCAACATGTCCTTGCTCAAACATGAAATGTCATCTTTTTTTTTTTTTAATGGAAATGAGTTTTCTGGTCATGTCTTCCAGCGGGTGAATGAAAGACGGGCCTAAACAGATGGACAGAGTGAGTACGAGGCCCACTCGTCACTCCTCCCTTTGGGCAGAGAAATTGGCCAGAGATGGACAGCTGTGCCCAGGGCAGGACATCCAGAAAGTGGATTCACAACACAGTGTTTAAGGCTTCCCGAGGGTCTGCCGACTGACCGAGCAGGCCGTCCAGAAGCGCACAGTCGGCCAAAGTTATGACGAGCTCAGCTGCAAAAGGTAAGCACACAGATGAGATGAGATGAATGACATAAGATGAAATTAAATTAGATTAATGAGGTGAGATGAGATAGGTAAGATGAACGAGATGAAATGAAATGAGAGGAAATTAGTTTAATGGGGTGAGATGAGGTAAGATAAGTTATAAAGTGAGATATGAGATGAGATGAAATTAGATTAGTGAGATAAGCTAAGGTAAGATGTGATGAGATGTTATACGATGAGATAGGTCAAATTAATTAGATGAGATGCAGTTAGATTAATGAGATAAGGTGAGATGAGATGAAATTAGTTTGAGATATGAGGTGAGAGGTAAAATGAGATGAGATGAAATTGGATTAATGAGATGAGATAAAATGAGATGAGGTAAAATATAAGATGCGATAGATAAGATGAGGAGAAATGGTAAGATGAATGAGATGAAATTAGATTAATGATGAGGTAAGATAAACTCAGATAGGTGAGATGAGATAAAGAGATGAGGATATCAGAGATAAGGATGAGCTAAAATAAATTCAGATGAGAAAACGTAAGAAGTGAGAAATTAAGCTCAGCATTAATTAAATGAAAAGAGATGAGAATAGACAAGATCATAAAGCTGATAAACTTCAATAAAATATCCCACCTGTAAGTAATAACTGATCATCAGTATGCAAATGACATATTTAAATAAGCATATGAACAGGGTGTACAAGGACCAAAACGAAGGAGAGTAGAATAACAAGAGTGTTGATCTGGTTGTATGTAGTCCTGTTCCTCGTTCTTCCTGTTTACACTGAAGTTGATATGAGTTTCTAAATATTTCGCAGCGCGTGGCTTCTGTTTTTAAAACCGGACTTTAAACTTCAACATCACGGTGGTTAAGTTGGGAGTCTGCGTTTGCTCTGCGATCAGTCTGGTCGAGGTTGATTTCTCAGTTTTCTTGAAAGCGCTCTCTCTTTGTCTGTTTGTACACTGACTCCAAATGGGGGAGATGTGTAAGTTGTAGTTAAGTTAGATATACGTGAATGAACCCCCCCCCCCCGAGACCGCTGGATGTGGTTCACTTTTTATTATTTAGGATGCCGTGCTGTCTGTCTCTGTCACACCTCGCCAAGTGTTGGGGAATTTTCCAATTTTATACCCGGAACACTACACGCATCACACCTTCATTGATTCAGTCCTCTTTGATTTACAGACACACACACACACACACACACACACACACACACACACACACACACACACACACGTAAACACAGATAGATATAGATATGAGCTCACACACACTGACATGCAGCCTGACGTCCCTGACTGGTCCATTGAGTCATCAGTGACCTTCCGTGGGATCATAGTTGCCAAGCCAATTGACCAGATCACTGATCTTTAAAGTCCCGTCTCCCCCGTGCCCCCCCAACCCCAATCTCTCTCTCTCGCTCTCCCTCTTTCTCTGTCTCGCTCTCTCTCTCACACACACACATGCACGCACGCACCCTGTCTCCTCACCTCGCTCCCTAATCAAGGAGCAGGCAGGACTCTGGGTCGCCGCGGTGACGCTAACGAGAGGCGACAGCTCCACAACGCTTCGGGCAACGACCAGCTCGGCTGTCGAGACCGTCGAGAGAGTCCGCCAGGCACGCACTCAGGCGAGGCTTGCTGTTTTTTCAGAGGAGGGGATGGAAGGAGGGAGGAGGAAGGGAGGGATGGAAGATGGAGGGGTTGGGTTTGGGGGTAGACGGGAAGCTAACTGGTGGTGTAGTTGCACTCGGGAGTCGAAAAGGAGGAACGATACACACCCGACTCTCCTTTTTGATACACCCACTCTCTGTCACACCATGGCGGACGTGCGCCGAGGCGTTGCTCTTTTCAATTTGTGGACGCACTTGCAAAGACACACGTGCACACGCGTGTAGGACGGAGCGCGCGCGCACACACACACACACGCTCCCCAAGCCATCCAGCCTGAGGGGCTACTGGCAGAGAGCTGTTGGCCTCCTCTTCTCCTCTTCCCCCTCCTCCCTCCACCCCCGTCCCTCCCCCTCCTGGATCTCCTCGGAAACACAGTTTAACTTCTGTCATTCAGATGAAGCTAGCGAGTCACTCTGGTGCTGGCGAGTGGATGTGACAGGTCGGTAATGGGCGGGACAAAGAGGAGATTTATGAAGTATTAGTAAACCTTAATAATTCACAATGCCAAAGACCCCGGGACCCCCCCCCACCCCCATCTCCTCCACCCCCCCACCCCCCGACAGACCCATCTCCGTGTGTCATCCTGGCCTTCGCTCTCCGTCTCCGCCTTTCTCTGAGATTCACCTCTTCAGCAAAACATGAGACACAAATGATCCTCATGTACAGTTACGGTTTGGTGCAGCACAATAAAATCTGCTGCAAGTTATATGACGTGATTTTTATTTTAGGATGCTCATTTTTCCCTAAATTAGAAGTTCAAAACCTCCACGCTCTCTTGGAAAATGTTTTTAAATCATCGGCATCCTTGAGATCCAGTGTGAATCTCAGTAGTTGCTGTTGCCGTGAGGTGTTTTTTAGTGTAATCTTCCCCGCCCTCCTCAAAATGGAGAAGTCTGAGCGCCTTCAAACAAGTATGACTCCGTCATCGATGTGAGTCCGGAGGGGAGAGAGAGAGAGAGAGGACGCCAAGCAAACATCGAGCTCATCATGAGCGTTTCTTAATTTGAGTGGCATGTTTTGGGTTCAAGCCCCGCCCTCACCTGCCTGCCCACAGCCAGCCTTGTCAAATGACAACAAGCGCCCCCCCCACCCATCTCAAATTTAGGCTACCTGCTCGCGCCGCCACCAGCCACCAATTAACCCTTATCAGAGCTCGGCGGCTCATGATCAGTCGGACAGGCAGCCCAAAGGGATGCGAGTACAGACACACACACACACACACACACACACACACAGCTGCTTCTGCAAGAGTCCATCACCAAACAAACAGTATGGGACTGACTCTCTCTCTTTCTCTCTTGCTCTCTCCTCCCAGTGATGACTACCCTTGTGGCAGTGAGTGGCAGGCCCAGTCATTAGGTCCCTGGAAGCCCCCACTGGCAGCTCTTTTTGTCCCTTTTGGTCAGTGTATGTGTGTGTCAATATATGCATCACTCCATACACGTGTGCTTGTGTGTGCGCATTCACGTGTTTGTGTGCATGAATGTGTACGTGTCTGCACATGGCTGCATGCGGGTGTCCCTACATACATGGGTGTGCATTGTGTGTATATATGTGCATGCCTGTATATTGCATGTGTGCCCAAGCACATGCCAACATGCCTGCATGCATGTGCACATGTTTGCATGTCTGTGTTGGGTGAGGGTGAGGGGAACCAGTTAAGGGCACCAGTGTGCAGGTCTGGTCCGGCCTGGTGTGACAGCACTGCTCCCTGGCCGATCTCAGACCCATCCCACCCCCCCCATCCCCCTGTCCTGCCCTTCGTCGCCCCGAGAGACGTGGAGGGTGATGGGGACTGGCACCTTAGGGGCCTCCCTGGCTGGTGCCTTTGCTGGTGGTCTCTGCGGCCTATTAGTGTCTCGCTATGGGCCTGTCAGGAGTGACAAAACAAGGGCCTGTCAAATTAAGCAGGGGCTGGATATCGGGGATATGTATTCAAACGCACCGAAGGGAGATGGAGGCATGGGGTTGGCGGGGTGGGGGGTGAGGGGTGGGATAAGGAAACCGGCGGTACTAATGTCGACGATAAACAGGAGTGACAGGTGGAGAGCTGCTCGCAGGAGGAGGAGGAGGATAGAGAGAGCGAGGGAGAGAGCGACAGTGGTTGATAGTAGGAGTGTGGTTGTCCTGAAGAGACTTGTTAAGGCCGGGCCAGACTGAGCCAGACAGCCACCGCTCGCCTGGATCTGAGCGCAGGTAAACCGCTCCAAGTTTGGCCCAAACAGCTCCGAGTCACTTCCCTCACAGATGAGACCCGGCTGATGAGCTGGGTGTGTGTGTGTGTGTGTGTGTGTGTGTGTGTGTACACACACCTTTAGTAAGGATTCGGAAACAAAGGGAACTCAGACAGCAGTCTAACCATGAAACAAGCACGTGTTTTTTGGGTATGACATGTCAGTCCAGGAGTGCACCAAAGCCGTCTCACACTTCATCATGAACTGCCGTGAAGTCTTGATGTGTGTACGTTTTCCTTTCCAGCTGTGTGATGTACTCGTAGTTTCTGTGCATTCATCCTTCATCCTTTAGGGTGAAAATTTGACTTTATTAAGGCCATCCATCACACACACACACACATTCACACCTAGGGACAATTTAGTACGGCCGACTCACCTGACCTACATGTCTTTGGACTGTGGGAGGAAACCGGAGCACCTGGAGGAAACCCACACAGACACGGGGAGAACATGCAAACTCCACACAGACGACGACCCGGGACAACCCCCCCCCCCCAAGGTTGGACTACCCCGGGGCTCGAACCCAGGACCTTCTTGCTGTGAGCGCGCTAACCACTGCGCCACTGTGCCGCCCCTTCACTTGACTTTATCAAGTCAAACATGGCTAATCTCATCATGTGATGTTGGCGCGGCACACACGGTATGTCATGGACACACACGGTATGTCATGGGTGCTGAGCATCGTATGACAACGCGGAGGTGTCTGGATGTCTGGTGTCGTCACGTTATTCCAGTGTGGCTCTGTGTCTTCCAGTTGTGGTTTAAAACAGTTAGGGGTCGTGTCAGGGAACACCGGGATGTTCTGGGTGTCGGGTCACCGGCGCCGCCGTGACGTCCCGTCTGAGATGTGCAGTGCGGCGGTCTGGTGGGAGGCTGTGTGTGTGCCTGTGTTGGGAAGGGGGATCACAGCAGTTTGTGTGTTTTCAATTCAATTCAAAGTGTTCTCTCTCTCTCTCTCTCTCTCTCTCTCTCTCTCTCTCTCTCTCTCTCTCTCTCTCTCTCTCTCTCTCTTTCTCTCTCTCCCTTTCTGTCTCTTTCTTGCTCTCTTGCTGTCTGTCTTTCTCTCTTGCCCCCTCTCTCGCCTTCTCTCTCTCTCTTTCTATCTCTGTCTCTCTTTCTTGCTCTCTCGCTCTGTCTCCCTCTCTCTGTCTGTCTGTCTTTCTTGCTCTCTTGCTCTGTCTGTCTGTCTCTCTTTGTATCTCTTTCTTGCTCTGTCACTCTCTTGCTCTCTGTCTCTCTTTCTTGCTCTCTGTCTCTCTTTCTATCTCTGTCTCTCTTGCTCTCTCGCTCTGTCTCTGTCTCTTGTTCTCTCTCTCCCTCTCTCTGTCTCCCTCTCTGTCTCCCTCTCGCTCTCCCCCTCTCTCTCTCATCGCTGCACGTTGAGAGGCTGATGCAGTGTGGCAGCTTCCCCCTCGCAGCCATGGGCCTGCCCAGAGCCAGTGCAGATGATAGTTTTAATTGCTTTCAATCTTTCAGGCTAGTCCCTGCCCAGTGGCGCAGAGTGCTGTGTGTGTGTGTGTGTGTGTGTGTGAGACAGAGAGAGCCTGGCGGTGCATGTGCATGCACTTATAATAAGCTATGTGTGTTTCAGCGTGCACGTATGTATGTATGTGTGCGTGTGCATCTTGGTGGCACACACATACCGGTGTTGTGCGCGTGTTTGATGGATGTGTGTGTTCGTTATTGCAGGCAGATTAACAGAGAATTAAGAGCTGGCAGCGATACATCTGACACACGCGGTACAATTAAATGAGATGACTTAGAAAAACATATGTTTTGTAGAGCCGATGCTGCCGCGGCGGCGATGTCAGTCTAATAAGGTGAATGGATGGAGCAGATGACTGACAGTTACGCGTGTGTTTATAAATAATAAAGGCGGGGGTTTTCATTCCAAGACCTCAAAACACGCGCTCGCTGCCATAAAAGCATTTTAGACGTAGCGAACGACAAAACCAGCCCGTCAATTATTCAGCAGGGGAAACGCGCTGGCATAACAGAACACAGGAAGCTGCACTCGGCTACCAGGACGGGCGCCCGAACCCACGAGGGTGGAGGATCTCCTCTCCTCCATCTGAACGTCAGGGAGGATTTGGAGGAGATCAGGAGATCATGGACCTGTCTTGACAATTTACGGTCGTCATTGAGTTTTGGTGTGTGTGTGTGTGTGTGTGTGTGTGTCTGTGTGTGTGTGTGTGCGCGTGTGTGTGTGTGTGTGTGTGTGTGTGTGTCTGTGTGTGTGTTATACAAGATGGTTGGATTATGCTTACACTTGTGACTAAAATTCATCTGGCACATCTGAATCAGATTTCTGTTTCCTTTGTCAGAACAGATCGCCATGCACATCACTTCTCACGGTGTGCACACCCGCAACGATAAATTAACAGTTTAGAGTCGAGTCAAGTGTGTGTATCAGCCCTGTAACATCCGCGTGGTGAGAAACCAGTGCAGTGAAGGACAGTAGACGACACCCTGTGTCCTTTCACCCTCATTTCAGGTGAATGAAAAACTAACGGACAACATTTCCTTCACGTCCTGAAGAAATGGAGGCCTGCTTTTAAATTTAGGAGCCATGTATATGCCCTCACAACACCTCATAACCACCTTACGATACACTCTGTCAATTTAACATGGATTTATGCATTATAAATATGTCATCATTAGCCTGTTTATCTGTCAAATGTCATAATGCATCATAGCCAACTTTTTTGCTGAAGTTTTGTAGAAATGCATAATGAGACTTCAGTGCTATTTCATAGTCTTCAGCCATAGCTGTTAGTCATTGTAATACACATTATAGGAAAGTATGGGCGTTATAGATGCAATAAATACTTATAGGGCATTAGAGAGCGTCATAGATGCTTATAGGGCGCTAAAGATGCAAGCTTCATAGAAAGTGTTACCAATTTTTCTTGTTTCTCTGTTGCACACATCTCTTTTCAACAATGTTTTCAAGTAGTGGATGAGTAACATCACTATGCATACATCATAGTGTTGATGATGACAGGAAATGCTCATTTTATTAAATTCTGATGTGAGGACCAGAGAGGAGGTCAGTCTGCAGGAAGACTTGACAGATGAGTTAAAGATTTGGGTTTGGACCGCAGGGGTAACCATCTAGTCCCAGTTTGTTACTGGAAATCAGTAACTCTGCTCCAGTTTAACTGGTCATTGGCCAGTCAGTACTGGTTGTGGAGGGCAGGGCAGATCTAACTGGTCCTGTAAGTCAGACCAGTGTCACAAGTCAATCAAATCCACCTTTCATGAGATTTGGTCTTGCCACATTCTCATTTGGAGCGATTTCAGAAGGTGGGCTTGTCTTTAAACTGGACGGTCCTGGGCGTCCGGGTAGCGTGGTGGTCTATTCCGTTGCCTACCAACATGGGCATCGCTGATTCGAATCCCCATGCTACTTCCGGCTTGGTCAGGCATCCCTGCAGACACAAATGGCCGTGTCTGCAGGTGGGAAGCTGGATGTGGGTATGTGTCCTGGTCGCTGCACTAGCACCTCTTCTGGTCAGTCAGGACACCTGTTTAGGGGGCAGGGGGAACTGGGGGGAATAGCGTGATCCTCCCACGTGCTACATCCTCCTGGTGAAACTTCTCACTGTCAGGTGAAAAGAAGCAGCTGGTGACTCCACATGTATCGGAGGAGGCATGTGATAGTCTGCAGCCCTCCCTGGATCGGCAGAGGGGGTGGAGCAGCGGCCGGGACGGCTCGGAAGAGTGGGATAATTGGTCGAGTACAATTGGGGAGAAAAAGGGAGAAAAAAAATCCAAAAAACCCCAAAATAAAACAACACTGGACGGTCCACTCCCATCCAGAGGCATAAATGGTAAAAGCGGCCATTGTTGATCGTAATTATTGCTGAATTCACGTGGTCCACAGGAACTGGGAGGATGCGACTGCACGAATTGGTGATGATGTTCTTCCAGACTGATAAGTGTTCATGATGCCACTAGTCCAGAAGCTAACGTTGTTATGGCTGCTCTTTGCTTTTAAAAGACACTTGCAAAGCTTTTTTCCAGTTTTTGCTGGATAATGAAGAGAACACAAACCGTGACTCGTGCAGTACCTCTTTTTTCTCACCATCGACTGGTGCAACTGCCGTGTTCTGGAGAGGTGAAGGGTTGCATTTACGTCACAGCTCGAGCAGCAAAACTCTCTGGACGCTGTTTATCTGACTTGGAATGCCGTTCATGTGCTATTTTCCAGTCGGAAACTGCTTCATCCCGTGTGCCCGATGCCACATGTACACAACATTAGTTGTGTCAAGGAAGTCATTCCCTACATAAGACACGTGCACAGCGTGAACCATGCAATGCAAGATTCAACTGACTCAACTGTACAAATGTGAGGAACTGAAACAAATTTCAGAGCCGAAACTTTTTTGCTCAGTCATCTTTACCTCATGAGTGAGTTAGAGAGTGATGAGTCACTGCCAAATAACCTGATTTCATATTAGTGCCGTGATATCTGCTTAAATATTCAAAAAATACCATGTTTAATAATCCAACTGAGGTTCGTCACATTTGAGACCTCATTTTGGGAGAAATTTTAGGTCATAAATTCTTATTATTAACTTCGATGACAAATTTTTTTATCACGATACGATAATATCCAAATTTTATCATGATACAATACCATAAACAAGGCAAAAAACTATAATATTGAATTATTACCCAACTCTCATCTCTCTCTCTCTCTCTCTCTTTGTATTTGTCTGCAGACTGCATGTGCATCGCCAGGCGAGGTCAGTAAATTTCAATTTTGATTCTGGGCGTTGGTCATTTAAAAGTGGGCGTGAAAATAATATTCTGAGGAACCTGATAGAAACTGTGCCGCTGTCAGCTAACGTGGAGATAAACTCCCAACAACCAGCAACAGCCTATCAGATTCCAGTATAGCTCCAAAAGCCCCCCCCCCCCCCCCGTAACCACAGCCCTGCACCCGTGCCCTGAAACATGCAATTCATTTACGCTACGGCACATGTACAATCTCACACACACACACACACAGACACACACACACACACACACACACACACACACACACACACACCCTCTGAAGCATGCAGGGCAGGCCTATGGCCAGGGGGCAAATTAAGCCCCAACATTCCCACAGAGGCTAATCTGAATCCATTTAGAGGGCTGTAATATTTAATCAGGACGCCCCGGTCCGTCTCCCAGCACCACGCGCCGTGGCACGGCTCATATGTTCACAGAGGAGGGCCCGCCCAGGGGGCGACGGAGGGGAATTCACTGCTAAAAGCCACAAGGCACTCAACCACAGCCTCTCGAGGAGGGTGGGAAGCGAGCACGACGGCGGTGTGGTGATGGAGAGCCCGTGGGATTCGGCTCTGACCGGGGTGAACTTGGCTGAATTCACATTTTGTTTACGACAAAAGACAAAATATATTAAACGGGCAGTAATAGAACATGTGCATATGTGCCAATACTTCTGGAACAAGACCATCCATTATCTATACCCCCATCCAATTAATCGATTACAATTTTGGTAGTCCATTAATCGCTTGAATCATTCATCTATAGGTTGCAGTTTCATAAAAGCTAAGATTTGCTCATCTTTCTCTGATTTGTGTCGTCATGAGATGAAAAACTGAGTGGTTTGTTGGTCAGATTAAATAAACCGTTTTAAGTGTTGGACTCTGGAAACTTAAGATGGGCATTCATTGGTATTTTTGACTTTTAATGGAATAAATTATTAATCAAGCAAGTGGAAAAAATATTCCATGGATCAATCAGAAATAATCACCAGTTGCAGCCCTTTAAACACAACACATCCTAACAGATAACATCCAGAAACCCTCCCCGTCTCCCCCGCTTGTATCACAGCAGACAGCACCCATACGGTCGGAGGTCGTGTGTGTGTGTATATGTGTGTGTATAGCTCCTGCCGGGAGGCGTTGCACCGCACCAAAAGGTCAGGACTCACACTACAGGTGCAAAAACTGGCCAGGTTGAAAAGGGTACAGCGCCGCTGTTTTTAACAAGTGTAGCGTAGTGGCAGTTGTGAGTGCGTGTGCACGTGCACGTGAATGTACTATGTGACTGTGGCTGGCTTGTGCACGAGTCTGTGCATGCATGTGTGTTTGTCCGTGCATGCGCGTTTCCCTGGTCAGGTCACGGGCAAAAATCGTAGTACATTTAAAAACACGATGCAACACAGGACGTGACTGAGTTGGAGAAAACTCCTGCATGGCTGTGATTGCATGTGTGTGTGTGTGTGTGAGTTTTAAGTGCAACATTTGCGTTGCTAAGCGTTGAGTGGTAAAAGTGTCATGTGTGTGGCCATTGCAGCGCGTGTTCCTGATTCAGACTGACTCTAATGGGGAGGCTTGGTGAATTTTTCATACAGCCCAGAGGGGGAGGACGAGCGAGTATTAAAACCTCCAGGAGAGAGAGAGCGAAATACAGAGAGCGAGAGAGAGCGAGTAACCGCAGGTCTATGGGTCCTATCCACTCTGTCATTACAGTTTGTTTGGTAGACTATCTGATATAAAAGAGACTAAACTGATCAGAACTGGCTGTAGGATCAGAAGATTCTTCGAACCCAGACCAAAACCATGCAGCAACTCTTTTATTGGAGAAAAGCACAGAAATCAACATCTGATACAAAGCCATCGATGCAACATATTGTGTTTGATGGTAATCTGTTTCTTTGTCCCTCTGAACACCTCATAGCCCAATCGCAATACCACATTATGCCCCCCCTCCACTTTTTCTCCCCAGTTGTACATGACCCCACTCTTCCGAGCCGTCCCGATCAAGTCAATTTTATTTGTATAGCCCAATATCACAAGTTACAAATTTGCCTGCGTGGACTTTACAGCAACACAACATCCTGTCCTTAGACCCTCTCATCGGATAAGGAACAACTCCCTTAAAAAACCTTTAACAGAGAGAAATAATAGGAAGAAACCCCAGGGAGAGCAACGGAGGAGGGATCTCTCTCCCAAAACGGACAACATGCAATGGATGTTGTGTGTCCCGGTCGCTGCTCCAACCCCTCTGCCTATCTGGGGGAGAGCCGCAGACTACTACGTGCCTCCTACCATACATGTGGAGTTGCCAGCCGCTTCTTTTCACCCGACAGTGAGGAGTTTCACCAGGGGGATGTAGCACGTGGGAGGATCACGCTATTCCCCCCAATCCCCCCCCCCCGAACAGGCGGTGCCCTGACCAACCAGAGGAGGTGCTAGTGCAGCGACCAGGACACATACCCACAATCTGGCTTCCCACCGACAGACACGGCCACTTGTGTCTGTAGGGATGACCGACCAAGCCGGAGGTAACGCAGGGATTTGAACTGGCGATTCCCGTGTTGGTATGCAACGGAATAGACCGCCCTATATCACGTTATGTTTAATGGGAGAAACTTGGATGTTTCACCAGTTCAGTGAAAACTATCTGTGAATGACTTTATGAAGTACTGCTCTTCGGCAATTCAGCTTGATTTGAGCCAGCGTACTGCCTATAGGCTGAGGCTGCATGAATTAGTCTCTGCTGTACGTGGCCAAGTCATTCTGCACATGCAATGAATATCATGTAAAATATTTAGGATTAAATACACTGTATGTAATATCTCAAATTCCTCATCTGGGAACCATGAAGCAAATGTAAATGACCTTCACCCACTCACTCTGACACTTGGAGACTTTGGCATGATAATATAGAGCTGCTTTACATGAGCACAAAAAGACTGAAGGGGGCCCTGCTTCTCAGTGTTTTAATAGGCCCACGTTTCTGCAAGAAAGCTCTAAAAAAATTATCCATCTGTTCACTGCGCACATGCCGCGGCTCTCGGGTCGCTCGTAGCATCGTCTTCCGTATGCAAATATGTTTTGCCTGGAAATCTATTTGGAGTTGCTCGAAGGAAGCCAGAACGGCCGTCCTTCTGTCTCTCTCCCCCCCGCCCCCTCCTCCTCACCCCACCGGCTCACGCAGGCCTCCCCGGCTCCGTCTCTCTCCTCTCGGGTGGAAGACATTCACCAGCTCGGCACGCAGGGCCGCGCAGACGCGGCCCCGCGCCCCGGACAGACCCCACCACCACCAGGGGCCAATATGCAGATCTCACAGGCAAGACGCCGCCGGCTCCATCTGCAAGCACAACGCTGTGTGCTGGGCTGGATAATGCACGCCACATACAGGACAGATTAGGGAAGAATTATCTGCTCACTTGAGTGGCCGGGCCCTGAAAAAGCCCCAAAACTTCGATGCAAAAATGCTGGAAGTGTGAACCCGAAAAAATTAAATTCCCTCTAAAGGTCCCGTGAAATGAAAAATGTATTTTCGCTCTAGTTACCTTTTTTTTTGCACTTAATTTACTTCTATTTAGTGTTACGCTCTAGCAATTTACTCAACAAAAATCTTTTTTTTTGTATTCAGGAGAATGATTTTTGTCTCTTCCTGACAAACTCAATAATTATTTCATTGTTATGTCATCCTGCACTTTGGGGCATACGCAAACAAAACTGGTCAGTGAATGAATGGGAGCGAGATTGAGAGAAGACGAGTGACCTTCCACCACCAAATTGAAACTAGCCAATAGCAGATCGATGTCAACGTGCTTCTGGAAATACCCGGCTGAATTCACGCCGCCGTCTTCCCACACCGGTGAGGCCGCTGCAAGCATGAATCTGTAATTCTGTGAATTGTGTGTAACAACTGCTCATCTTGCAGTGAATACGTTGACAAAACAGAACGTGTGTTTTGTGAATGTCAGTTTGCTGGTGCCTTTTGGGGAGATCTGCATTACTGGTTGTTCCCTAAATTTGACAATTTCTCTGAACTTAAAAAGAGGATGTGATTCTTGGTATGCTTGTGAAAGATGGAACACATGATTTGGCAATTAACACAACTGTTATTCTTGGAAAGTTCTTTTTACATAAGAACAGATTCCTGAAAATGCAGCCACACTTCAGCATATTCCATAGGGAGCCGTGTCCGTATTTCTCCTCACTGAGGTTAATGGAGAAGGAGACTGCAAGTCAGAGTTCCATATCGTCACCTTCTTAAAATAATGGCCTAAGTCATATTTTCAAGTTTTTCAAAAAACAGAATAAACTGAAACAAATATAGAATATAAGGTATTTCTTAATCATTTCACACAAAAGTTTACGACAATATATGACTATTGACATACAAATAAAGTTGTCTGTCAATCATATATTCTATATTTTTTTCAGTTTATTGTTTTTTGAAAAACTTGAAAATATGACTTAGGCCATTATTTTAAGGTGACGATATGGAACTCTGACTTGGTAGAAGAACTTGAACTTGCAGAGAACCCCTCCCCTTTCATTTATGTATTTAATGTTATTAATTTTCTTTACTTTTACCCCCCCCCGTTCTTGTTGTATGTGTTTGCTGTATGTAGAATTTAAACGTTTCAATAAAAAAAAAAAAGGGAATTTGTGCCGCCACCTTCCCACACCGGAAGCGGAAAAAAAACACACGTGTAAATGTTTTCAACGTCCATCCGTGGTTTCAAAAGTCCAAAAACAGACACACAAAGTTAGAAACGATGCCCGCGTTAACAACCTTGTCCAGAAATGGAGAAACACTGCTGGTGATGGTTAAATCAGTCTAGTGGTGAAGTGTGATACCTATGGGAGAGTGACACAGTTTCCTGCGAGTCTTGTTTTCACTGTGCATGTAGTCCGCCACCCTCACCAAACCTGTAAATATACAGATATCTTTATGACACATGTACGTGTAGAAATTTAACTTTACCTGGTCTGCGAACACGCCGCCTCTTTCCCCCCCCCCGACTGTCTTCTGACTTACGACTTGTAAATAATTGCACGTGTCTTGTTGCTACCCTGTAAAGGGATCTGTCTTTGTGACAGTTGACGTAAAAGCTCTGGTTCGCGTCCCAGCTGCGGCGGCGGTTCCCGGCTGCCCCCCGAATTCGCTGCATTGGTGTCAGAAGTGGGATGGCGAGACCGCGAGGCCATCAGGAGCGCGTGTGCCCAGAGGCGTGAGGGAGCTGATATGCTTTAGTGTGGGGACGCGCTTTCCTGAAGGAGGAGGGTGGTGTAACGACCACGAATGACTGGACTCTAGGGTTGGGCATCTCTGGCGTGAGGCCGATACGATACGTATCTCGATACACGGTCAACGATCTGATGCATTAAAGATACATATTGTAACGATCACGGATGAATAGGCTCGGTAGCCCTCGGCTAACGGGTCGGACCCTTTAGTCGACTGGTTAACGTTGTTGGCTGTGGTGTGGGAGATACGGGTTTGCGTCCCGGCTGTGGCAGTTCCCTCCATCGGATGCGCTTCCCGGAGGAGGGGGTCTACTTATTCGTGAACGTTACACTTCTGACACCAATGTAGCGAATCCGGGCCGTCACAGCCGGGACGCGAACTCGTGTATTCCGCACCACATTTTGCAGCAACTAGCGATGCGATACGATACGATTCCCACCCTAATCACGATGCAGTGTGATTCAACACAGTGCGATTCGATGCGATACAATGTGATTGGACGGTGCAAAGGAATGATGCTACGCAATTCAATGAGTTTGAGTATTTATTAATCAACTAAAATTAAGACCTTTCACAAACTGGCCTTTTTTCATAATTTCTGTAAAAGTGTTCTCTGTCTGTTTCACGTTTACAGTACGCACTTTTAATACACCTGGCTCACAGAATTAAGGATGCTCAAGATGAACAAGAACAACTAGGTGCAATACTTTGCTCGCCGTCACCACTCTTGGGGGTCGTAGCCGTTAATGAATCCAAACCCGAGGCGGGGGATGCCGGTCTACTGACAGACGCCTCCACGGCCACAGTGGGTCGTCGCTCCAGGTGGGTTGTAAGGTCAGTTGTACCGCCTGTGTACTTAACAGCAGCACGGCACATTTAGCAAATTGCATCAAACTTGTCAATTTTCCCATCTCGTGTAAAACCCGTAGCGTTCCCAAACTTTCGATTTGCAGATCACAGGTGGGTATATCTGCTTGGCCTCCATCACGGCGCACACAATAGTATACATCCGCGGCGCACGTTACCGTAACGTAGGTCCAATTTAGGAAGAACAAAAGTATCAAATTACTGGGTCGGTCACATTTCTAAACAAACGAAGAAAACATCTAATAATAATAATACAGATCGGATTTTACCGATGCAAACATTTAATAACCGATGCATCTCGATTTCTTTCCAAAATTGCATCGGTTCACAGCTGCTCTAAACACTCACGTGTTTGTGTATCGATAAGAATCGGTTAATCTTCCCGTCCCTACTAGACTCACTAGGCCTTGGCTAACGGGTCGGACCATTTAGTCGACCGGTTAACGTAGTCGCCCGTGGTGCGGGAGATCCGGGGTCGCATCCTGGTTGCGACGGTTCCCGGCTACCCCCCCGAATTTGCTACATGAATCCAAATAGTTAGCTGGTGCTGCTTTAGGTGACGTCATTAACATCGCTGGAAAACACCATGTCTGTTAGATGGTAAGGGAAGCTCAAAGACGGCTTCAGTACTCTGCGTTAAAACGTCTCTGTCAGAGTAATGACGCTGGCCGTGTTTAAAGAGAAGACCCGGGTGAATGCTTCCTTGCAGCCGTGCTTTCAAAGTTCAAACACAGACAGAAAGAGTCGGAAGTGAACTCCCGGTCAGGGTCTGTCAGACTAATAAAAGACGGCCTTTGACCTACCGTGGTTGTGAATACACTTTGTAGTACGCTAAACCTTGTAATTCAGCGGAAGGATGACCCAGTAATAGATATTCCAGGCTTACAAACAACATATGGCGGTGACTATAAGCTTATTTTGTTCTGCGTTGATGCGTAGCGTAATACCAGCTCCTGCACCCCAACAGGAAGCACATTGCAGCTGCCTGCTTTGGGGTTTCACTGCAAAAAGTCGAGTGTTGCATGCATTGAATTTGTTCCACATTTGTGTGAAAGATGCACACACAAACTAAACCGCATGTCACAAATGACAGTGACATCTGTCATAAATCTATATGATTATCTGACGTTAAGTCATTTTGCGTATGGCAGCATTGTCATAAATAAACATGACACACAGATTTAGAGTTAACCGATACGCCCACAAGATTTAAACCTTTACACACACCGTATTCCCGCCATCATTTTACCGTCGGAGGAAAACTAGCTAAACATCGCCAAACCACGTCCGTCTGTTAAAGCCGGAAACCTTTTGAGACGCGTCTTAATACTCAAAACGTGAACTCCAAGGCTGCTGCAGATACAGGCGCGCGCGTGCTGCCCTGCGCCGCCGCGTCCGTGCAGAGACGGCCGGGAAACGCGCGCGTGATACACGCGGTAATTAAGTGTGTTCGCACCTTAAGCTAACTACCGCTTGTTTTTATCGAGGGGATTCTAGTCCGGACTTTTTGTACCTTTTGTTTTTTGGGGTGTAAACTGAACCCCCCCCCCTTAGCTACACACACGGCTGTGAGGCAGTAGGATGGATGGCGGCGTTGGCATGTGGTGAACTTGGTGTGCGTGTGTATAGAGGCTAGTAAGCAGTAGTCCGACCCTGCACCCCTTGGGCAAAGATGCCAAAGGAGGGAAATAAGGTGGCGTGTGTGTGTGTGTGTGTGTGTACCGGGGGGTCTGAGGAGCCAGGCCTGGGCAGATGGTCCAGAAAGGTGTTACCACACAGTGAGTGGGCATCGCGATTGATGCATTGCAACATTCAAGAAGGCGGAACATTTGGCCGCTGACCCGCAGTCAGAACTCATTCGCACCGCCTTTCTCCTTCTTTAACTGGAGAGAGAGAGAGGGAGAGGGAGGGAGAGCCGGCGGGCGACTCGGTCGGAATAAACACACATTTCATTCACTTTCCCGCCCTGAAGGGAGCCTGGTCGGTGCGCTGGAAACTTCTCCCGGGTTCCGCAAGGAGGTCAAGATGGCTGCGCATGCAGGCAGGCAGGGAGGAGGAGGAGGAGGAGCGCAGACAGCACGCGCAGGAGCACATCGGTTTATCGTGTTGTGCTCGGAGGCCGCTGACGTGACCTTAAGCTTTATTCTGAAGGGTCGTGTCGGGGAAGCTGCGCCCCCAACACGTGCACGTTAGAGGAACTGCAGCTTCCTCTTTATTTCTGCTCCTGTG
Organism: Lampris incognitus; assembly: GCF_029633865.1. Classification (NCBI taxonomy): domain Eukaryota; kingdom Metazoa; phylum Chordata; class Actinopteri; order Lampriformes; family Lampridae; genus Lampris; species Lampris incognitus. The sequence goes on from NC_079227.1 coordinate 11,232,002, forward strand.
TGTGTGTGTGTGTGTGTGTGTGTGTGTGTGTGTGTGTGTGTGTTCACAACGCATCAGAAAGAGCAGTTGTAATGAGCAGAGGGGCAGCATTGGAGCTGGAAGTGTAGTATTATCAGGATCAGCGTTGGAAGAGCCATGTGTGTGACGAGATGAGAGGACTCTGGTCCCACCAGAGATGTCGAGTAAAGGTCTTACTGCCGGGTACAACACAGCATCCAGCAAGGTCCGTTTTTATGACTGCTCTTGTAGACAAATATCAGAGCACATCTGATAAATAACGTAATTCAACTGATCTTAATGTCTTCTTAGACAACTGTCTTATTTTTTAGGGTTTTTTTAGGGAGTTGTTCCTTATCCGATGCGAGGGTCTAAGGACAGGATGTTGTGTTACTGTAAAGCCCCTTCAGGCAAATTTGTGATATTGCTGTATACAAATACAATTGATTTGACTTATTTCCACCTCTAAAATCCCCCAAATAATCATTAAGTTCTTTGAAAATGGAGCTTTGCTGCACATACCCGGTGAAATTATGTAACCCCTTTCCCTCTGATGTCGCAACACACGGCGCGAAAGACAAAACCTCAGAATATCTGTTTTATGGTTTAATTTTATTTTTTCAGTTTCCTGCAGCCCTGAGCTGAATCCCGTAGACTAAGTTCCCAGAGGTCCTAAAGAGGTCTGACTACACAAACTAGTTTAACAAAACGGTCAGACATGAGCATGTCGACATTATTATGGATTTTATTATTGATGCTGTTATTGGACTTGGCAACCTCTTTTCCTGAAAACCAATATTTTTACCAGGAGACCAACACCAAGAGTACTGGTATAATATTACTAAAAGCTATATATATATATATATATATATATATATACACACACACAGATAGATATAGATATATATATATATGTATTCGTGTGTATGTGTGTGTGTCCTCAGTAATGCCTCTCCATTGCACTATACAGTAGAAAAGTAGCCTCAGTACATCTTCAAATAATAAGATTATGAACAGGAAGAGTTCAAAGAGTTGAAAGACAAATTATTCTCTGCTTTTACAAACATTTTTTTTTAATATATATCAAGATTTTATTTCACGCCCCAAAGCGTTTTTACATCAGCTCGGTTATGGAAAATTCATGGGGGAGTATGTGTGCAAACTGAAAGCAGCGTTAAGGCGATGGCTTTCAAACGTCATAATTGCCATTTATCTGCCAGTGTAATTAATTTGTGATGAATAATTAACACAATTATTAAATATAGAAATAATGAATCCCCTTTTCTTCTGTTTTAGTTTCTAATCCGTGCCCTCATTCACAATAGTCGTAAGTAAAGACATTTACTTTGCTCACAGTATTACTTCAAAATATTTCACCAACAGTCCCACAATGAATTAAAAAAGAAAAAATTTGCAAATAACTGTAGTTTTTATTTGTTGCAGTATGTCTAAAAGATGAATCCATTAAAGATGTTTTAGTCGATTGCATTTAATTTTACTGATTAAAATACAATTACAACATCACCCCTTTACAATGTAAATGCATATTTAGCTACGTGGAGTCACCAAATAATCGGTTATAATTTCCGTCCTAAAAGGGTTTTGATTTACTATGTTAAAAAAAACCATTTCTATTCCTTTTAAATGTTAACGGCGGTTCTTTGAACAGCATCGTTTCCATCACATGTAAACCAACAAGTTTAAATGTCAACAAACGTATTTAATCAGCTTTTTTGTGCCCTTGTTAAAAAGCAGTTTCATCCTCTCGTATGGATGAATGATTGACAGGCCTGGCTGTGTGCGCTGGCGTCGGGCGCCCTCGTGTGGCTGCGTTCGGTACAACACCGTTTCTCACTCGGGTCTTGACCCGTTGCTTCTAAAGGCGTGGAAGCAGTCTGGGGGTGTCAGGAAGATAAATACATCCGACATAAGACATCAGGGGTCTGCGAGTGTAGAGAAGTGAAACTGCAAGTGTTTTCCAACAGATAACATGCCAATACAATCCCTTTTACTGCCCAGAGAGAGATAAGTAATGCTTTATGCTGGGGCAAACGGCTGTAGACAGTATAACTCAAAGAAGTTCTGCTGTGAGGCTGTACAGTGTTGTTGGTTTCCGGTCCCATGTTTGGTCATTACTTTTATGGTATTTCAGTTTTTTATCATTTTCGGTTTCAAACATAAAACGTCAACACCGTTTGTTCATTACTAAGACAGGACAGTTATTTCTGAAGGTTAACTTGGCCGACACGATAACATTAGTAGTTTGTAAAGCACTTGTGTTATTTGTTTTTTCTCTCTTGTGTTGTTAAACTCTGTTGCACATTTTTTCCTACACATAGAAATAAAATCCTTAAAAAAAAAGACATTCAAAGACAACCTGGAATGAAACTCAACTTTTTTTCTTTAGATTGGTAGCCCATTTCCTCAGTCATATTACACCCCTGTTCAACAACTTAAGCCAAAAATAATCTCAAACATCGTGTCTTTTACTTACAACAAGGTCCAATCACTTTAAAGGGCCAGTCTGTAGTTTTCGGGCCATACATATTTGAGATTTATTCACATGCATAGTTGAAAACTTTGCGTTACCGTTGCAAAATAAAGGTTTTGTATCTTTCTTCACCAGTTGTAATTGGAAATATGGGCCTGTTTTACTCCAAAGTTTACAGACATTACTGATGTAAATAACTTTTTACAGCTTCAGAAAACGTTAAAATGAGTTGTTGTTTAATGTTAGTTCTGTTGTTAAGAGACCTGTCAGTTAATTTGGGACTGATGCCAGGTTCCAATCCTACGTTTTTAATTCTGGTAGTGGGCGACCCGTTTGTTTGCATTCGGATTACAGATTGTTCCTTTAAGTTCCTCTAAAACAGTGACGTTTCTGTGGTTGCGTCACAAGTCCGAGCAGGTGGGCGAGCAACATTCCAACCAATAAGATTATAAAAGGTTTCGCACCATCCAATCTAATCCCATCCTACGTTTTGGTCTAACTTGGTAATACGTCACATTACAGAAGCAAGATGGGCTCTGAATGCCATTCCATGTTGTCTTTAAATAATCTGGGGGGGGGGGCAAACACACGTTAGGTTGAGAGGGAACTTGGCTGACAGGAAGTTAAACAGGAATTAAGGTCGACCCAAACACTGACATCATCAGCGGCAGTCCAACACAAACCCGTACGACATGATCACCTCCATGTGCACAGGACCCCATGTAGAGTCAGTCGTCGTCCACCACCATCACATTCCCGTTCAGCTCGTACTCGATGCTGGCCCAGTCGAAGATGTTCCCCTTGGGCACCCTGTGGCCGTAGTGCCAGGCCTGAATCATGCTCCTGGACGCCACGTAGTCCCACATGTTGAGGTCGGTCAGCTCCCCTACGAAGCTCTGCGTGGCCTCCAGGTCGCCCAGGTGCTTGTCCGGGTCCTGCCCGATGAGGACGGTGCCTTTGGGGCGCACTGTGTGGCCAGGCTTATACACCTGGTAGGTGCTGCGCCTGCCGTCCGCCCAGAACGCTGCCAGGCCGGTCCGGGACTCCCAGGTGAGGCAGAGGCTGGTGCGGAAGGTGTTGATGGGCGGCAGCTGGAAGAAGACGCCGTCGCCGCTCAGGTAGAAGGCGATGCGTCCGTCCTTCTCGCGCCACACGTTGAGCTCGTCGTAGTCCGGCGTGCGGTAGGCGAACAGGATGATCTGGCGCTCGCCCTGGAGCTCGGTGGCCACGCGCATGCAGAGGGTGAACGCCCGCAGCTCCATTTCCTTCTGTGGGATCAGTGCCACGAAGCTGAAGTCCGTCTCAAACGGGAAGAAGAGGACCTTCCTGGCCAGACCCGCTGGATCAGCACCGGCATCGAAGCAAAACAAAGCAAGTTTGAACGCAACAGATCTGAGGAGACCACCGTTTTAAACCCAAGCCTGACCAGACATGGACAGAACATATCCACTGAAACCATATACAGAACATCGGTCTGCAATGGAAATTTGCATTGTCTCTTTTTTCTTTTTTTGGAATTTTTGCCCCTTTTCTCCCCAATTGTATCCAACCAATTACCCCACTCTTCTGAGCCGTCGTGGTCGCTGCTCCACCCCCTCTGCCGATCCAGGGAGGGCTGCAGACTACCACATGCCTCCTCTGATACATGAGGAGCTGCCAGCTGCTTCTTTTTACCTGACAGTGAGGAGTTTCACCAGGGGGGTGTAGCGTGTGGGAGGATCATGCTATCCCCCCCAGTCCCCCCCCCCCGAACAGGCGCTCCGACCAACCAGAGGAGGCGCTAGTGCAGCGACCAGGACACATATCCACATCCGGCTTCCCACCCGCAGACACGGCCAATCGTGTTTGTAGGGATGCCCGACCAAGCCGGAGGTAACACGGGGATTCGAACTGGGGATCCCCATGTTGGTAGGCAACGGAATAGACCGCTACGCCACTCGGATGCCCCAGGAAATTTGCATCGTAAGGCTGGGCGATATTGACAAACTCAAATATCACAGTATTTTTGTCTGAATACCTCCATGTTGATCGACCAGGGGATGACAACGTTTAAGTTATATTACCAGAACCACAATCGCACAACACACCGAGTCTCATATCTGTATTGTGCTGATATACTGCCCAGATATACAGTATGTGACATGTAACAGGATGTAGGCAGAGTTTTCATATGTTCAGCGTTTAAGCAGGTCCTAATGGATTTTGTTTAGATTATTCTCTCGAGATGGTTAGAGAAGTATCAGTCGAACTTGTGATGATTTATATTTCACATTCCCCTAAAATAATACCTTGGTTGCCTGAAGAGATGCCAAACAAGGCCCAGGACAAAGCAAGGACCCCATATAGAGAAGCAGCCCTCTTCTCTCTGCTGACACCCTACACACACACACACACACACAAAGAACATCGGTGATTACACATCTTGAGTTTGGTTGGGGAAAAGATATTGTCATTACGCTGTGAACTAAGGTACACATATAATGGAAGTTGACAACACAGGTTTGAAAACGAAGTGAGGATAAAATGAAGTCCCATCATCCCAGTAAGGACTTGTTCACTAGCGAGGAGACACACAAAAACAAACGAACCAACTCGTGGGGCAACACAGACTTAAAACAGTGCAAATGACCAAATAAAGTAACACAATTATACAGCCTAGTAGTGATACGAATGTTTTACAAGCTGTACTAATGAACAACACATCACATGCAAAAACAACATCTCTTACCATTCTGACGGTGGTTTGTTGTTTAATTCTCTCATGGCAGCGAGTCGGGTCAGGCGTCAGGTCCTCTCCCCTCCTAGCACAGCTCATGACGTCAGCTCAGAGGACAGAGAACAGGACAATGGACCCGCTGTCTGCCCGACACTGAGCTGTCTGCATGACTGTCATCGATGGATGGATAGCTGGATGGATGGATGGATGGTATTGTCTCAGACTTCACAGCATGACTCGGACTTGACTCGTCCTCAGTGTGGACTTGCGGTAATTTTTCAAGACCGGTCGAGTGCAAGATTTGAATTTACTATTTCTTTACTTTTGAAATGAATATCAAACTGTCCCTGGGGAGATCAATGAAGTGCAATCTAATCTGTTGTATTGTTATCATTATTTTTAAATCTATGTTTGTGAAACATTGGAAAATAGGATTTTGAAACATTCCTTCCTTAGTGGCAGGGAAAATAAGCCTAAATAGATATGAGCGTGTGTAGTGAAATTTAGAATTTTACAATGATGGTAGGCTATTACAGTCAGTCATAGTGTGTAATTGGACTCGCACTGTTATAATGAATTACATTTATATAGCGCTTTATCTAGACATCCAAAGCACTTCACACTGAAGGGGGTAACTTACTTCAACCAGCACCAATGTGTAGCACCACCTGGGTGATGCACGGAAGCCATTTTGCACCAGAACGCTCACCACACATCAGCTTGAGGTGGAGAGGGAGGAATCATTGAGCCAGTTACATGGGGGGATGATTAGGTGGCCAGATGGAGAGAGCCAGGTTGGGAATTTTACCAGGACACCAGGGAACCCCCTACTCTCTACGATATGTGCCATGGGATCTTTTTTTGGATTTCCCCCCCATTTTCTCCCGAATTGCATCCGGTCAATTACCCTATTCTTCCAAGCTGGCCCAGTCACTACTCCACCTCCTCTGCCGATCCGTGGAGAGCTGCAGACTACTACATGCCTCCTCCGATACATGTGGCGTCACAAGACGCTTCTTTCCACTTGACAGTGAGGAGTCTCGCCAGGGGGACGTAGTGCGTGGGAGGATCACGTTATTCCCCCCAGTCCCCCCCCCCAAAACAGGTGCCCCGACCAAAGAGGAAGCGCTAGTGCAGCAACCAGGACACACACCCACATCTGGTTTCCCACCTGCAGACATGGCCAATTGTGTCTGTAGAGACGCCCGACCAAGCTGGAGGTAACACGGGGATTCAAACGAATGTATTATGGTCAAAGTTTTTCTGATATAGTAATGGTTAAACCAAGTGAAAGACTTTGACTATAGAAGATAGCTGAGTATTCAAAAGCTGGGTGTTTCCATGGAGCTGCATCTTAAATTACTATCCGATTGGTGCACGAGGCTGATCTCCATGTTGATCGGACAGCTGCTCAAGTTCACAGCCGGGAGCCCAGAAGGTGTTCAAGCTAGCCGGCCACAGTCCATCTAACCTGGCATGAACCAAGCCAAGGTAAGTGACTAAGACAGCTATCAATCATGGATTAATTAATTAACAAACCCAGGGTGTTTGTAATATTTGTTTTGATTAAATGCTAAGTTACAGAGTAAGTTTGAGATAGCTCAAGCTATGTAAACGGCTAGCTAGCTTATATTAGCTGTCGAACGTTAAGTGCACGGCAGAGAGAAGAATGAAAGCAACACTAAACAATGGCATTTGGGAGGGGGCGGGGTTTGTGTGGCGCAACTTGTTCTGTGCCTACCTCACTCTAATGTGGATGCAGAACGAGTCTTGTCAACAATTGGCCTGAACAGAGCAGAGTGTAAAAACAGATTGCACTAGATGGGATGCTGTCGTCCATTATGTGCATCAAAGGTAATGAGATTGAACCATAATACTACAAATGCGAACTGTTGGTAGAAATGATAATCAAGTCCAAGTATGCTGCTTATAGTGTTGTCAGTGCATATGCCTCGCAAGTTGGGTGTGCGATGTAAGAAAAAGAAGAATTCTGGAGTGAGTTGGATGGAGTGGTAGAAAGTGTACCCAAGGAAGAGAGAGTGGTGACTTCAATGGGCATGTTGGTGAAAGGAACAGAGGTGATGAGGAGGTGATGGGTACGTATGGGGTCAAGGAGAGGAATGTGGAAGGACACATGGAGGTTGATTTTGTGAAAATGCTGTGGTGAATACATTTCAAGAAAGAAGAGGGGAGTACACAGGGTGACATATTCTTATAAGTCACCCTGTGGAGGAAGGTACACACAGGTGGACTATATTTATGCAGGAGGTGGGATCTGAAAGGGATTGGAGACTGCAAGGTGGTGACAGGGGAGAATGTAGCTAGGCAGCATCGGATGATGGTCTTGTAGGATGACTTTGGCAATCAAGAAGAGGAAGAGAGTGAAGGCAGAGCCAAGGATCAAACGGTGGAAGTTGAAGAAGGAAGACTGTTGTGTGGATTTCAGGGAGGGGTTAAGACAGGCACTGGGTGGTAGTGAAGAGTTGCCGGATAGCTGGGTAACTACTGCAGATATAGTGAGGGAGACAGCTAGGAAGGTACTTGGTGTGTCATCTGGACAGAGGGAGGAAGACAAGGAGACTTGGTAGTGGAATGAGGAAGTACAGAAAAAGTATACAGAGGAAGAGGTTGGCAAAGAAGAAGGGGGATCATCAGAGAGATGAAGAAAGTAGACAGGAGTACAAGGAGATGCAGCGTAAAGCAAAGAGAGAGGTGGCAATGCAAAGGAAAAGGCATATGGTGAGTTGTATGAGAGGTTAGACACTAAGGAAGGAGAAAAGGACTTGTACTGATTGGCTAGACAGAGGGACCGAGCTGGGAAGGATGTGCAGCAGGATGGGATGATGAAGGATAGAGATGGAAATGTGCTGACAAGGGAGGAGTACTTTGAGGGGCTGATGAATGAAGAAAATGAGACAGAGAGAGAAGGTTGGAATATGTGGGGATAGTGAATCAGGAAGTGTGGTGGATTAGCAAGGAAGAAGTGAGGGCAGCTATGAAGAGAATGAAGAGTGGAAAGGTGGTTGGTCCAGGTGACATACCTGTGGAGGCATGGAGATGTTTAGGAGAGATGGCAGTGACGTTTTTAACTAGATTGTTTAACACAATCTTGGAAAATGAGAGGATAACTGAGGAGTGGAGAAGTGTACTGGTTACTGATCTTAAAGAATAAGGGTGATGTGTAGAGCTGTAGTAACTAGAGGTGTAAAGTTGATCAGCCACAGTGTAACGATATGGGAAAGAGTAATAGAAGCTAGGTTAAGAAGAGAGGGGATGATTAGCGAGCAGCAGTATGGTTTCATGCCATGAAAGAGCACCACAGAAACGATGTTTGCTTTGAGAATGTTGATGGAGAAGTACAGAGAAGGCCAGAAGGAGTTACATTGTGTTTTTGTGGATTTAGAGAAAGCGTACGAGAGAGGTGTGGTATTGTATGAGGAAGTCTGGAGTTGCAGAGAAGTACTATGTAGGTGTGGTGCAGGATATGTATGAGGGCAGTGTGACAGTGGTGAGGTGTGCGGTTGTAAAGACAGATGGGTTCAAGGTGGAGGTGGGATTACAGCAAGGATCAGCTCTGAGCCCTTTCTTGTTTGCAATGGTGATGGACAGGTTGACGGATGAGATCAAGTGGGATTCTCCGTGGACTATGATGTTTGCGTATGACATTGTGATCTGTAGTGAGAGTAGGGTGCAGGTTGAGAGCCTGGAGAGGTGGAGGTATGCACTGGAGAGAAGAGGAATGAAAGTCAGTAGGAGCAAGACGGAATACCTATGCATGAATGAGAGGGAGGACAGCGGAAATGTGAGGATGCAAGGAGTAGAGGTAACGAAGGTGGATGAGTTTAAATACTTGGGATCAACTAACAGGGAGTGGGGAAGAAGAGGTGAAGAAGAAGAGAGTGCAGGCAGGGTGGAGTAGGTGGAGAAGAGTGTAAGGAGCGATTTGTGACAGAAGGGTACCAGAAAGAGCTAAAGGGAAGGTTTACAAGATGGTTGTGAGACCAGCTATGTTATATGGTTTGGAGACAGTGGCACTGATAAGACAGGAGGTGGAGCTGGAGGTGGCAGAGTTGAAGATGCTAAGATTTTCATTGGGAGTGACGAAGAAGGACAGGATTAGGAACGAGTATATTGGAGGAGCAGCTCAGGTTGGACGGTTTGGAGACAAATTAAGAGAGGCAAGGCTGAGATGGCTTGGACATGTGTGGGGGAGAGATGCTGGGTATATTGGGAGAAGGATGCGGGATGGCTGTTCAGTCAATATAACTTGACCAATAGGTTTTCATATAAGCGGAATGATGACAATCAATGAGTTGTAAAATGCTTACATTCTGTTATTTTACCATCACAAACAGCACTAGAAACACTTTTTTTTTTCACATTTTAATGAGGACGAATGAAAACCAAAACAGACATTTATGTTATCAACATATCTACATTTAATACAGTTTTCTCTCTAGGAATTCTCAAAAAAAAAAACAAGCCTGTTTTTCAGTTGAGAAATAAAATCTGAGATCAACAAGCAAATATATTTACATCGCCTGTACACTCGAAAAAAAAAAGAAAGAAAAGAAACATCAACAGGCCGAATCACCAGACACACACTCAGCTTGAGAAAAGAGGGAGGAAGGGATCTGTAAACTGTTTTTCACTTCAGATGTGTTGTAATGGAGAATGCCCAGACCTCCAAAACTGGTTTTGAGGTACAGATTTAAGATGGACTTGTAACTGTTCTTCCAGCATTTAAATGAAACCTCCTGTAACGAACTTTTCAGCTCCGACCCGACGAAGAACCAGCTCAGATTGTTGCAGACGAGATTGTTAACAAGCATTTTTCTAAACCGCCATGGCGCCACCGAGAGAGAGGAAGTGCTTTCAAAATAGAGGTGATGCTGACTTGCCAAAATTGTGTTCAGTTTTTTTTTTGTTCCACCTTTGCAAAAGGCAAGCAAAAAAAATTTTTTAAAAATCACTTCAAGCGTTATGTGAGACTCCAGCATCGCACCAGCCGAGGAGACCCGGCCCAACACATTTACACGTTTCTCCAGCTTGCTTTTATATTTTGTTTTCGGTTTTTCAACTTCACACACAGCACAGATAGCATGGAGCATTATGCAAAGCGGTTTTCAATGACCCCCCCCCCCCATAAAGGACTAGCAAACTGATTTGAAGCCATCAAAATTCAAAATGTTGACATTAAGTTTTTTCCCATGAAAAATACATCACCGTATTGTTTCTACGCAGCTGCTTCTTCCAGTTATGATTTGTAAGATCCTTTTTTTTTCTTTTTCTTTTTTTTAAATAAAACATCATACTGTAACTTACGTGAGACACATTTTAGGTTAGGTTATGCCTAAACCTTGCGAGTACATTAGGCATACATTCAACATGTACACACAACGTGTTTCAGTTGTCTGTAATGGGTTGTCTGATATGCAGTGAAGAAGAGTTGGCCATCAGCTCAAAACTACACACCTTAACAGACGACTCTTCTTAATCTAGTCACGAACGCTCGTGTACGAAGTGGTCACTCCGGCTGAGGTCAAGGCTTTTGGCATTTCATTTTTCCACCGCAGCGAAAGGGACCACCAATATCGGACACGGGGCAAATTATAGAAGTATTCCGACTCGTGAAAAATTGCCGGTCTGTTGAGGAAAACCAGAACATGATGGAGTAATACTGGAGTGAACACCAGACGAAGAGGCCAATCAATAATTGCAGTAACTGATTGTATTCAAAAAGTTTTTTTTTCCTAAATTGGCGGTCCGTGACACACACGAGTGCAATGCTGATGTTTTCAAAGGATTGTGGCACGAGAGAGAGAGAGAGAAATGGTGAAATATAGACAGAAAATCAGACTGTGTGAGAGAGCGAGAGAGACAAAATAAGAGTGGAAGTGTGTGTGTGAGTCAGAGTTAAAGATTGAGAGATAGTGAGATTGAATGCCTGTGTAAGAGAGCGAAAGAAAGAAAAAGAGACACACACACATTCAGAGAGAGAGAGACCTGAGAAACCATCCCTTCCTCTTTCAGATAAAGGAAGGAGTCAGGCTTGAGGGATGAGAGAAAAACAGAATGAGAGAGAATAACAGGGCGAGAAAGGAAGCGAGAAAATGGGGATTAAACAGAGACAGGAGGCGTAGAACAAGTCTAACGGGGGGTTAAAGGGATAAGGAGAACCTGAACACCACGTCTGAAGAGAAATGAAAGATAGATTTACAGCAGAGATAAAGCAAACGAACTGTCTGCTAGTCCACCGTGTGTGTGTGTGTGTGTGTGTGTGTGTGTGTGTGTGTTCATCCAGCTTGCGTGCATAACATATCCGGGGGAGTCTGGTGTCGTGTATGGACAGTGTAATGATGGAGATTGGGAAGGAGCGGATAGGGGTTCCTCAGTAATCCTCCACCCATCCGTTCTCCTGGATAAAGGCGTCAATCACCTCCTTCATTGCCAGATTGGGAATCAACTGGTCCTGGGTCAGGGGGCTCCTGGTGACCGGGTCAAAATGACCCACTCGCTTCACAGAGAGACACAGATGGAGAGAGAGAGAGAGAGAGACTATCAGACTCGTTCGTGGTTGTGGTAAATAAACCAGCAGAGGGCGCCCTGTTATTTAGAAAGCCAATGTCCCTCCATAAAACAGTCCTTACACGTTCATCTCGCCACACATTTCAATTCGGGTTGCCGATTTTGTACATTTTGCTTAACCGATAGTTGAACATGTTATGGCCGTTTTGGATTTTCGAAGTTTAATAACTTTGTGGGGAGGAAAAAAGATACAGACCTGCCGCTCCATGAATTCTCCTAAAATTGCATATACTTGCATTAAAATGAGTTTTAGATCAATTGCACAAAAAAAAGTTACGATAAGATCTACCTAAAACGACCATGGACGGTCAAATTGACCGTCTCGTAAGTTGCGCGTGATCGTGCGCGTCGTGTCACTATTTATGACGTGTTGGTTGCATCATTTCCTTCGCGAAGTTCATTATTCTGACCCAGAAAAAAAACTAGCATTTTCCAGTGCAGAGTAGTAGTCTAAATTTGATTTTTGATTATGTCCAACATGTCTGGTTACAGACGCCGTTACAGGCGCACCATGACTACCACCGACGCGTTGAAGTATTTACAGGCGTTGTACAGCGGCCATTTTAAATTATTTGAAAAATACTATTAAAAGTTGTTAAAATGTTAATTTTGGTGTCAGATTCATTACAGACATACTAACATATGTAATGCATTAATATCTCAATTGGGTATTTATCTTGACAGGGTTTAAAAACCGTCGTTTTAGGTAGGAGTGAAATCCAGGTCGTTCTAGCAATTAATAATCGATCAATTATAAATAATTAATAAGATAGAAAACGCATCTTTTTCTCAGTTTAAGTTTTATTTAACCAATTCTAGCGGCACATTAGTTATGTGAAACATTAATTCGTTAAGCACAAATGATAATAAAACAATAAGGCTCTCGCTCGTCCGCCTGTTCTAACGACAAACGGCAACGCCAGACAAAACAATGTCAAATGGGGCACAGTTACCGCCATTCTAGACTAACAAGGCAGACCAAACCAAACCCATTTTTAAATAAAGTGTTGTACAAAAGGAAAATAAAAAATACTCCGAATGTCTCCACAATAAACTTAACTCCTACTGGTTTGTATTTAAGAAAATGAACATATATAAGATATATGTTATATATGGCCAGGACTGCTTCTTAGTTTGTTGCGCCAGTAGTTTTTTTGAACTGCAAATCTGAAGGACGCCCTCTTGTGGTATAAAAGTTAATTTAAATGAGCTCCGGAGAAATGGTACACAAAACATACACTGTCAATTAATACATGTTTAATTGGTTAAATTCTTAACAGCGATTAATCGATTAATGATTAATCATTAGCATCCCTAATTTCAATTCTCCAACAAGTAGAAGAGGGCAAAAACTAAACAACTACAAAAGCATAAAAACCGATGCAGAGCTGGCCATGCTATGATCGAAGAGGTAAGCAGTGTTGTCATTGAATAGCTGTGTGTGATAAGTTCTGAATATTGCAGTATTTCACAACATTATTACCCTTTGCTTGACATTTCTGTGGGATCTTTGCATTCAGTAGCTTATAAAACTGGGAGATCTTATCAACACTGGTCAACGTCGCTCTAGGAACAGTTACCAGTGTTGTTGGAATTCCTACTGGATGCTGATGGTGGTCACTAGAGATCACACTGCTATCCAAAATAAACTGCCAAGACGGATAGTACCTCGGTGAGCAAAATCACAAGTCACCGATTGCCATTAAAAATACCCCACACCAGCATTGAGCACAGGTGAGGTCTTACCTGTAGGTGCTCCTCAATGTCCTTGCGGTCATAGGTGATCCCGCTGGGGGTGATGCAGGGCTCACGCATGAGCTCGAAGCTGATCTTCCCACACAGATAGTCCGGGATCTCACGCTTCTGCATGGGATACCATGGCAAAGACACCAGCTCTTCAGTTAATCTTAACGCAGGCTATTTCATGGTGTAGTAGGGAATAAAAACTAACGCTGCGAATCCCAGAAATGTTGAATCATTTCATCTGAACACCAAGTTTAGTGGGAAAACGTTTCATAACTAATCTAAGTGACGTTGTTTGTTCTCAGCTGACTGCAGGTATTCCCAACCTTATCACAAATTTCAGTCGTTATGCGACCATTAATTACAATGGCCATGTGTACTATTCATAGAGGACTGGGGAATAGCTGCAATCACAGCATTGTAAGATGGTGACAGATGTACTCTTGGCCCCCTGGTTCAGGGATGGTCGTTCCCTCTTCACATAGATGGCCTCTTTGACTCCCAGCGTTTGACCTTTAGTTTCATCTCTAGCTAGCCAAGAAAGGATGAAGTCACTTAGATGAGTGATGAAACATTTTCACATGAAACTTGGTGTTCAGATGAACTGATTAAACTTTTTGGGAATTTCTACACCTGGATCATTGAGCATGCATCGGGATAACCCTGTCAATGCTAGCGCCTTGACCTGTCCATTAAGTTACACAAGGAGTAGAACCTGACCCTGGCTCTTATTTCCTGACATCATGTAATGAACTGAGAGTTCAAACCTTCTGACAGAGGCATTTTCGTGTTTTTTCATCAGATAGTTACATGATGACTACCCCAGTGAACCCTTTTACTATCTACAGCACAGGTAATTTGTCAAAATGTGCCTGGGCAGACAGAGGGAGGCGGTGGTTTCTATAGAAACCATTTAGAGTGGAAATAGGACACGTTTGCCAGGTCCACGTTGTTTCACATAACACAGACAAAATGTTGTGGATGAGGGCGAGTCCAGAACATTGTTTAAAAAACAAAACTGAGAGAACATTAAGACAAACTCATCTCATCTGTGAGAGGGGCTGATGTTTTCTACCAAAGAAAACCAGACCCGAGTCTGTCTGTGCCAGTTCCTGCTGTTGCTACGCTGAAGGACAAAGAGAATCGGTGCCAGCTGAAGGTGCCGGCACTGCCCATAAACCCATATATCAGGTGTTAAAAGAGGCTGAACAACAGTTTCCATACTCACTTTTCTCTTTTCATCCACTTGGGAGAAGAGCTCGTCCATGTCCATCAGGAACTTGTCCTACATATGGAACAAAAGGCCTTATCTCATTTACCTAAGATATTCAAAAGGTAAAATTAATTCATTTTGACTGTTGGCAAAGCTCCTGCTATAATCTACCCATAGTTATATTTTTCTTCTTTTTTTTTACCCCCCCCCCCTTTTTCTCCCCAATTGTACTTAGCCAATTACCCCACTCTTCTGAGCCGTCCCGGTCGTTGCCCCTCTGCTGATCCGGGGAGGGCTGCAGACTACGACATGCCTCCTCTGATACATGTGGAGTCGCCAGCCGCTGCTTTTCACCTGACAGGGAAGAGTTTCGCTAGGGGGACGTAGCGCGTGGAAAGATCACGCTATTCCCCCCAGTTCCCCCTCCCCCACAAACAGGCACCCCGACCAACCGGAGGAAGCGCTAGTGCAGCGACCAGGACACAAACCCACATCCGGCTTCTACACCTGCAGACACAGCCAATTGTGTCTGCAGGGACGCCCGACCAAGCTGGGGGTAACATGAGGATTCGAAACCGGCAATCCCTGTGTTGGTAGGCAAAGGAATAGACCGCTACGCTACCCATACGCCTATCTTTTTCTTCTTAATCAACCCATACATTGTGGATAGACAGAACCCAGATTTGTTTCTTTCTTACTTATATTATTACTCAGTTCAATATTCTTGATAAGAATATTTAATGGTATTTGATATTTACTTGCAATGGTAAATTTCATATTACCTCTCATACATAGATAATATATTTTGTTGCTTTATCTTAGTTGTATACATAGGTAGTCTGCATAGGTAGTCTGCATAGGTGCTACCTTATATACAAGGCTCAGTGTTTTCGGTTGTTATTTTTCAAAGCCCTCCAGCATGCCGAATTTCGCGACAAGAGGACACTGTTACATAACCTCACACAAACAGGAACAACTTTTGGATCCGTGGAAACATAAAATCCGGGTGAAAATCAGTTTAAAAATCTGGGTATTTTTCGATTAAAATCAGTAAAAACCGAAAACGTTGAGCCTTGCTTATATAACAGCAGGCAAGACCAAACTAATTATCTACCTATTTATCTATCTATCCATCGATCTATATATCTATATATATAAAAACAGCAGGCAAGACCAAACTAATTATCTACCTATTTATCTATCTATCCATCGATCTATATATCTATATATATAAAAACAGCAGGCAAGACCAAACTAATTATCTACCTATTTATCTATCAATCTATATATCTATATATATAAAAACAGCAGGCAAGACCAAACTAATTATCTATCGAGCTATATATGTGTGTGTATGTGTATAGATATATAGGTATATCTATAGATCTATATATAGTATGTATATCTATATATAGATATAGATATATAGTTATATCTATATATCTATATATAGTATGTATATCTATATATAGATATAGATATACACACACACTACTTTTTAAAACTTTGAATTATATATTTTTTTAAGTGTCAAAATTAGTAAATGTCAAAGCATAAAGCATCAAGTCATACTCATGGTTTGTAAAAACTGGGTAAATAAGATGGATTCTGATATATACATTCATTTATGATACAGGCGACCACCCAACAGCTCCATAAAAGAAAACTGGCGAGTCAGAAACGTACGTGTTTTGATTTGATCTTGATGATGTCGCTCTCATTTTGATTGTCATCCTGTTTTTCTCTGCAGTCTTCCAGTTCCCTGCACAAGACCAAAAACGTCACTCATCTCTCAGTCACCACCAAGACGTCACCAGTTAAACCCCACAGAACACACCCAGACCGTGATGGTCAAACCCCGAACACCACACACAGCAACCATGGCCATAAACCACAATCTGTCTCATTTCTTGAGAAGTTCATCAGGAAATCATTTTAAAGGGCTATATTTTCCCATTTTTCAGCAATTTTATATAATTCACAGTGGTCCGCACTATTGATGAGGGGGTCAGGACTGGAGCCACCTGAACCTGCCTGCTGCATTACTGGACCCGCCTGTGACCTTAACAGTGGTAGGCAAAGGGACATCAGTCCACTTGCAACCCGCTATATTAAACCCGCTTTTTGAAAATGTCTCATTTCCTCTTCCCTTTTTATAAATCTAGCCTGTTTTGTAGGCCAACACAGACTATACCATAAACTGAGGCTATACCATAAACTGAGGCTACTGGATCAGATAGTTGCTTTGTATTTGGGTATATTTTTAAAGCACAGAACAACTATCTAGGCTTACTGTGTGTTACGGATTGAACAGATCAGATGTGGTCACATTTGATAGGCTGTTTGGCCACAAAGAGACTGAGCCCACAATGAAAACAAGAACCAAGTAAGCTTGGAGAAATCCATCCATCCATCCATTATCCAAACCGCTTAGCCTGCTCTCAGGGTCATGGGGATGCTGGAACCTATCCCAGCAGTCATTGGGCGGCAGGCGGGACGACACAATGGACAGCCTGCCAGTCCATCACAGGGCCGACACACACACACACACATTCACACCTAGGGACAATTTAGTACGGCCGATTCACCTGACCTGCATGTTTTTGGACCGTGAGAGGAAACCAGAGCACCCGGAAGTAAACTCACACAGACACGGGGAGAACATGAAAACTCCACACAGAGGACGACCCGGGATGACCCCCGTGGTTGGACTACCCCTGGGCTCGAACCCAGGACCTTCTTGCTGTGAGGCGACCGCGCTAACCACTGTGCCACCGTGCCGCAGTGAAATGGAGAAATGTTAAGGAAAATTGCTTGTTTGCCATTTTGCAATGTAATGCAATTGAAATAAACCAATGTGTCTGATTAGGGCATCTGAAGCAAGCCAATTGCAAATTTGGGGAACCCGATAATTTACAGGCCATTAATTACATAGCAATTGTGAAGAAATTGCTAAGAAATTACGTAGTAATGTGAAGAAACAATCCACCGGTCTTACCCTGTATATGGGCTGTACCACTCACTGTTCACTGTCTGTTTGGTCTCATCTGATTGGCTTCTTCAATTCAGATGTCCGCTGGGGAAAGCACACAGCAGAAGTTTGCCCTCCAGGCATTCTGGCAGAAAGCTTAACGGCTTTCAGGGCTTTCTGCCAAATTCAGTGAACTTGCCGAAATGTAATCTAACCTTATGTAATCTTAATTTAACCTCACCCTAACCCTTACTTTAACCTAACGCTGACCTTAACCTAACCTTAAACGAACACTTCTGATTGGGCTATACAAATAAAATTGACTTGACTTAAACCAGTCCAGATGCCACTGGCTGTTCCAGTGACGTCTGGACACTGCTTGGCGTCATCCTCATCACATTCTTTGTATATTTTATAATTCCATTATAATTCAGTTATCCTCTTTCAATGTTGTATTCTGTAAATTGTGTAAACATAACATCCATTGCACATTGTCCGTCTTGAGAGAGAGATCCCCCCTCTTTTTTTAGGGAGCTGTTCCTTATCTGATGCGAGGGTCTAAGGACAGGATGTTGTATTGCTCTAAATTGCCCAATATTACAAATTTGCCCCCTGAGGCAAATTTGTGATATTGGGCAATACAAATAAAATTGACTTGACTACACAGATAGCCTACTTAGGCAGATTGAGACAGGTCAGCGTAAATTATCCTATGAGAACTGCTTAAGTAATTTAACGGTATTAACTGCAGATGTACTTACATATAAATATACATTTTGTTTGCATAGACCTGACCAAAGTAACACATCCAACGTCCAAAGTAACGGGGAGTGCAGAAGAGAGGTGAAGAAGAGAGTGCAGGCAGGGTGGAGTGGGTGGAGAAGAGTGTCAGGAGGGATTTGTGACAGAAGGGTACCAGCAAGAGTTAAAGGGAAGGTTTACAAGATGGTTGTGTTATATGGTTTGGAGACAGTGGCACTGATGAAAAGACAGGAGGCGGAGCTGGAGGTGGCAGAGTTGAAGATGCTAAGCTTTTCATTGAGAGTGACGAAGGAGGACAGGATTAGGAACGAGTATATTAGAGGGACAGCTCAGGTTGGACAGGTTGGAGACAAGGCAAGATTGAGGTGGTTTGGACATGTGTGGAGGAGAGATGCTGGGTATATTGGGAGAAGGATGCTGAATATGGAGCTGCCAGGGAAGAGGAAAAGAAGAAGACCAAAGAAGAGGTTTATGGATGTGTAGGGGGGACATGCAGGTGGCTGGTGTGAAAGAGGACGATACAGAGGACAGGAAGAGATGGAAATGGATGATCTGCTGTGGCGACCCCTAACGGGAGCAGCCAAAAGTAGTAGTAGTAGTAGTAGTTGCATAAACCTGACCCACCCACAACTTGCTTCAACTGGAGATAAAAACACAGGTCCCACAAAGTTTGAGTCAACCCATGTATCACTTGTCCATACATGAGGTTGTCAGCATTCTTTTAAAAAAAAATCTAAATATTCTTTTCCAATATGACTATCCGGGAGAGGCACAGTGGCGCATTTGGTTACCGCAGTCGCCTCACTGCAAGAAGGTTCTGGGCTTGAGCCCCAGGGTAGTCCAACCTTGGGGGTCGTCCCGGGTCGTCCTCTGTGTGGAGTTTGCATGTTCTCTCCGTGTCTGTATGGGTTTCCTCCAGGGGCTCTGGTTTCCTCCCACAGTCCAAAGACATGTAGGTCAGGTGAATCAGCCATACTAAATTGCCCCTAGGTATGAACGTGTGTGTGTGTCTGTGTGTGTGAGCCCTGTGTGATGGCCTGGCGGCCTGTCCCAGGTGTGTCCCCACCTGCCACCCAATGACTGCTGGGTTAGGCTCCAGCATTCCCGCGATCCTGAGAGGAGGATAAGCAGCTCGGATTGATGAATGGATGACTATCGGCCACCTCTTTCTCCTCTTGAACTGAACAAGCCATTTTCTGTGAGCGCTGAACACTCCCCACCCCCCCCCCACACACACACACACATTCTTATTCACTGCACTGACTGGAGGCCTGAGTGGTGATTGACAGCCGACGGCCCCGGCCACTTCTACCAAATGTTCAGAAGTGAACTGTGGCTCATTTCTGAGGGCGGTCAGGGGAGAGGGGAGCCAACACGACAGTATTCTGACTCATTTCAACCACCTCTTCAGGCTGTCCTGGTCCTTTGAAATACAACGCAAAGATTTGTTTGCTGACTGACAACCAGAAAAGGAAAATTTGACATGGCTAGCGTCACTTGACAAGCTGCAGGTCACACGTAACTCTTAGCTGTGCTAATCGTCCTGAAGACAGACAGGATATGACAGGCGTTATCGGGCTCTCAGGAAATGCTGACCACGGGCGAGTTTATACAAATTACTAAATCAGAAATAATTGGCAGATTCCACAGGTAACCAAGTGTGACCACATCTGACAGGCTGGCTCAGCCTGGTGGGTTTTTTCCTGATGACTTTCCCAACACATAAATATCATTTTAAACTGCTCGAACAATGCAACGACGAAGAAAACCCTGTTTTCTAAACCAAAGGAGCTTTACGTTGCGTAAACTCAACGGATCAACCCTCAGGGTTTGAGTACCATGACTAACTTTGTAGTTGCAGCTAATTTTTTAAAATTACGATACCCCACACCTGTTCAAGATGTTGGTAGATGGCAAACTCATGTGCTGACTGGGAAATATGACCATAAACTAGACATCACCACCCTTCAGATGAACACTATTCTGCACTATGAACATAATCACATTAAGCCTATTCGGAGACTTCAAATAATTCTACATTACACATAATAATACCACACTATGACGGTCAACGAGACTATCTCCCTCTAAGTTAAGAGATGTTATGTTACCTTAACGGGGTTGAACAACAATTAATTTCCATAATTCCATAGCAAACAACAAAATAATCAAATTCATTATCCAATCTTTTGGGGATCAGAGTTAAGGACGCCGTCCCTGCCTCACCTTTCCTTCTCAGCGAGGATGAGTTTGGTGAGATAGGCGTGCAGCTCGTTCTCCTGGTTGATGCGTTTCTCCTCAATGCTGTTCCAGCGCTTCTTCTTGGCAATACGCAGCGCGCTGGGGATGTCGTCTCCGAAGTTCAGACGCTGCTCTTTAGCCAAATTATAAGCTGCAAAATCAATTAATCAATCAATCAGTGACTTAATCAATAAAAATGAAATCAAGTATAATGGAATCAATTCTTGCAGCTGCACACACTAACGCTACAGAGACCGTAGCTCGCTGTTACATGTCCCTCAGTAGATTAAATGAGTTGTCTGTTGGTTTGCTATGGCCTGTATTGAATGCATGGACATACAGATAGACCAATACATAAAGAGACAATCCACAAACAGTAAGGAGTAAGTAGACAGACAAACTAAAGCTCTTTCTGTCTACTTCTCTGTCTATCTGTCTCCATCCATACATCCATCTAATACAGGACAAATTGATACAGATCTAGACAGAAAGACAGCTATAGATTGATACAGACAGACAGACGTTAAGGACAATTGGGTAGTGAGAAAAACTATAAATAAATAATCAAAGATGGTTGAATCAGTTCATCTGGATACAACGTTTATTGACAGATACGTTTCATCACTCAACCAAGTGTCATCTTCAGTCTTAACTGACTGCAGGTATCCCCACCCTTATAAACAGTAAGGTACAATACAGTAGTTGCATAACAACCAAAATCAGCGACCTGTTTCATATGCAAATATGGGTGTGATCATTAACTAGAGTTTCAATGGCCATGTGTACTATTCACAGAGTATTAGGGAATGTTTCAATCACAGCACTGTAAGATGGTGACAGATGTTTGTCCTGGGTATGACGTTAAACTGCAACCGTCGGGTCGGTGGCAACTAAACCGGCACCCCCGCTTCAACCCTTTGGGTTGTTGTGAGGAGGGTGTGCGGACACCCAGCAGGACTAAAAACAAAACCTGTCAAAGGGCGGATGAGTTCCTCTGTGAACCAACAGCCATTCACACCTGGAGAGGAGATAGGGACCACCAGGTACTCCCCCCGCTGAAACACAATGATGACAAGTCTGAGTACATCAGCTGTGCTCCTACAACCTCCATAGGTTACGGAACTGATGATGATGACAGATGTACTCCTTAGCGCCCCCCCCCCGTCCAGGGATGGTTGTTCCCTCTTCTAATAGATGGCCTCTTTGACTCCCCATTCAAATCAGCATTCCTCCCTATCAAGGATGTGCACATCCTCATCCTTGAAAGAGTGGCCACTGGCCTGTAGATGGGTATAGACTGTGGAGTCCTGGCCTGACGTGTTAGCTCTTCTGTGTTGTGTCATGCTTTCAGCCAGCGTCTGTTTAGTTTCCCCGATGTACAAGTCACGGCAAGCTTCCTGGCACTTAACAGCGTACACTATGTTGCTCTGTTTGTGCCGGGGGACCTGATCCCTGGGGTGGACCAACTTCTGGCGCAGTGTGTTTTGGGGTTGGAAAGCAACTGAGACGCAGTGTTTGGAAAATACGCGTCTCAGCTTTTCCGACACTCCTGCCACATACGGAATCACCACTGGTTTACACTTAGGCAGCTGGTGTCCTTCTCCTCTCTTTGATTGGCTGGTGCACTGTTTGGGCGTCTTCCTGGCTGTCAAAGCCACAGTTAATGTGGGATTTCTCCCCTTCCCTGGCCACTGTGTCGGGGGGGACGCTGTCAGCTCGGTGGTACAGCATCCTGATGACTCCTAGTTTGTGCACCAGTGGATGATGAGAGTCAAACCTTAAGTATTGATCAGTATGTGTTGGTTTACGGTAAACATCAACAATAAAATGTCCCCCATCACCAAAAGCAGTTTCAAAGTCTTAAGAAGGCTAACCGGTCATTTTTCACACCCTCCCTGGTGAACTTGATGTGGTTGTCCACAGAGTTAATGTGGTCGGTGAAATGTGGCACATCCTGAGATTTAATTTGAACCCATGTGTCATCCATAAATCTGAACCAATGGCTAAGTGGTGTTCCTGGATAGGACATCAGCGCCCTCTTTTCCAATTCTTCCATATACAAGTTGGCCACTACAGGTGAGACTGGGGAGCCCATAGCACACCCATGGCTCTGCCTATAGTACTGCCCCCTGTATGTGAAGTACGTGGACTGGAGACACACTTGGTCAGTGTTAAGGGTGGTCCTATTACTAAGGGTGGGGTCGTTTTGTAATTGCATACGGCTTACCTCCACTGCTTTATCAACACAACAGGAATGCACATGAAAAGAGACTTATACGGGACCATTGTTTCATCCCCCTCCATAATGACGTCCCTCAACTTATCCACAAAATCCAGTGTTCTGAATGTGATGTTCATTACTGCCTACCAACAGGTTAAGAATAGATGCAAGAAATTTAGAGATGTTACAGGTCACTGAGCTAATCATACTAACAATAGGCCATAATGGCACATCCTAGTTGTAGCTTCCCCTGGGTATAATCTGGGGTGCAAAATTCGGTCAATAGCATTGTCCTGTTCTAACAGCTACAGACAATCTATGACTTTTTTTCTTGTCACCACTGCCTGGATCTCTTTTCAGGGGCTCATAAGTATTAATAACGTCACAATTTTCTCATGATAGTCTGTCTGGTTTAATACAACAGTGCATCTGCCTTTGTCTGCCGGAAGGATGACGATGTTAAATGTCCTTACTGAGAGTCATGAGAGCACTCCTCTCATCTCTACTGATGTTGGATGATGCCGCCTTCGCATTGCTGAGATAGGCTGAAATTTTCATCTGCAGTTGCTCTGCTTCTGGGTCCGCGATGTTGTTTTTTCGGATCGCTGATTCCGTGGCTGTGATCAGTTCCACTAGCGGGATTTCCCTTGGTGTGACAGCAAAAATCAGCCCCTTAGCAAGGATGTCTTTCTCCGCCTGGGTGAGTTGTGTCAGACAGATTCTTCACCTGATTGTCCAGATCGCCAGCATGTGTCCAGCGTCTTGTCTCGCTGTTTGCCGCCGAGGTCGCCGTCCGTTGTCTGTTGATGTTTCTGGCATGCAGCAAGTAGGTCGAACTTCTTTTGCTGCCTGGTTTTCGACCCGTTGAGCTTGACGAACCTCATCCTCATTGCAAACATTCCCAAACATTCCTCTGTGAATAGTACACATGGCCATCGAAATGCTATTTAATGGTCACACCCATATTTGCACATGAAACTGGTTGTTGGTTTCGGTCATTATGCATCTGTTGCCATCTTACAATGCTGTGATTGCAACAATACCTAATCCTCTGTGAATAGTACACATGGCCATTAAAACTAGTTAATGGTCACACCCATATTTGCATATGAAACTGGTCGTTGATTTCGGTCGTTATGCAACTGTATTGTACTGTATTGTTTATAAGGGGTGGGGATACCTTGAGTCAGTTTAGACTGAAGATATCACTTGGTTGAGTGATGAAACGTATCTGTCAATAAACGTTGTATCCAGATGAACTGACTCAACCTTCTTTGATTTTCTTACCTGGATTATTGAGCATGCATCAAGATATAAATAGATAAATACACAAACTAATACATACCAACACGTGGGCTAAAGTGAATGAATGATCACACTGAATACAACTAGTCTGAATAACTGATCAAATTGCCTCTGCTTCATGAAGTTGTCCAGGTAGGGTGGTCCTTAGGGCTTTGTGCTCACCTCTCTGCAGATTGCCTATGGCTTCATCATAGTTCTCCAACTCCAGGTGACACTGGCCCAAGAAGAAGTGGGCCTTGACTGACTGGCTGTCCAGCTCCAGGGCATGCTTGCAGTCTGCCAGCGCCTTGTCGTGCTGCTGCAGCTTCACATGACAAAGGGCCCGGTTGGTGTAGTACACCGCCACCGACGGGTTACGATTCTGGGAGGCAGACGATGTACATAAACACACATGCATGAAACAACATTATGGTGTTGCCTAGGATGCCTCCATTAAAATAAGCAAACACATATAGGAACATATACAGGTCACCGTGGCCAGGGTGAACTACACCCAATTCTACTCTCTCTACATCACTTTTATTCTGGCTTAATCTACATTACTTGACGCAATGGCAGTGTTCTTGGCTGCAAATCCCTTAAACAACAATAGAAGAAGGGTACTCACGATAGCTTTGCTATAGCAGGTAGCAGCCTCCTGGTACTTGCGGCAGAGGAACAGGCGGTTGCCCTGCTCCTTCAGCTCCTGTGCCGTGGAACTCTTCTCAGGGCTGCCCGCCATCTTCTCCACCGGCTCCGCGGCGCCCGCTCCGCCCTGCTTCCCTATCCTGTTCCCCGTCTCTCCGGCTGGCTAGCTGACAGGCTGAAGAAGGTCCCTGTCACTTCTGCTACTTCTGGACTAGATCAGAGAGAAAGATAAAATAAACAGCATGGGAGCGATGAATTGTCGCGTATTCGCTGCAGTGGAGCTGCAATGCGTGCCCTGGACCAAACGAGTGCGGTCCTCTTGATACAGTTTAAGAGGCGTTCATTTTGCTACGCTGTGCATCACTGCCAGGCTCGCAGAGAGAAGTTGGTGGATGGTGGGCTGATTGATATTACCCCCGCAGAGGAAATCCGTCTACCCCGAGCAAAAATAACATGCGGCTTGGCGGCCAAAGTAAAACACGTTGAATAGACAACAGAGCGGCTGCTATCCTAGCACGCATCCCCCCGCAAAACCTAGCTAGCCCGGCGCGCCTCTGCTGTAAAGTGCTGAATGGGGAGAAACGGTGTGGCCACCCTTTCAGCACACGGCTGCATGCGTCTAGAAGCTCCACCGGAACTGTGTGTGAGCGTTAGACGCCTCGTGAGCGTAACGAGCCCGTCTCCGCTCGTCTACTCCCCCCATCCGGCACCTTTTAACAAGCCCGTCTGTCCTGCGAGAGGAATCTCTCTCCCGAAGCTCTTAAGTTGCCCCCATTCTTTTCTCTGATCAGAGTTTTTATTTGTTGTTGTTGCGGAGTCTTTCCTCGTCCGAATCGGGGGTCACGGTCATGGGATTTGTGACTCGGGGATATAAAAATAAATGTGACGCGACTTTTAACACAAGGGCGTCTGAGAAAATCACAGCGTCGCTGGCTGGGAGCGACACCCGATCGGCGTTCGGGTGGAGCGGTTAGCCGTGTAGCGCAACATACGGGATCCCTCA
This sequence comes from Lampris incognitus, assembly GCF_029633865.1. Taxonomy (NCBI): domain Eukaryota; kingdom Metazoa; phylum Chordata; class Actinopteri; order Lampriformes; family Lampridae; genus Lampris; species Lampris incognitus. The sequence goes on from NC_079227.1 coordinate 11,257,880, forward strand.
CCCTCACATTGCGGGACTAAAGACCGGCGGCGGGGGGGGCGGGGGGAACCACCACTCCCCCGAAAACACCCCACGTTGCGACAATGGGCCGTTTATCCGCCGGATGACAAAACGTTGGGGAGCAGCTTAATCTGTAACCGGGGCCTTACGGGGCGGGGGGGGGGGGAGCAGGTAGCCGAGCCAGCCGCAGCTCACTACGGTAGCCCGGCTAGCGCTAGCGGGTCGTTCGCCAGGCAGCGTTGCGATTCCCGCCGCGGCCCGACGTGTTTGAGGTGGATCTGACGCACCAACGCCATTACTGCCTCACCTTAGGAGAAGCCGTTCACATGCAGGGGAACAGGGTGCTCGTATAACTCGACTCCGGCTCTCGGTCGATCAGCTCTTCCCATCACGGGCTGTCATGGAGTTTGTTGTTATGCTGACGTCATGCGTCTGCGAGCGGACGGAAGCTCGCGAAGTAAGAATGCAAAACGCGATTTGTTTGAGTGAAAAGCGGATCTCGTAGAGCGACGTCGTGGACGGATGATTACGAACAGCGTAAACATCTAGGGTATCTGAAAGCTTTGTTGAACTCATGTGTGGTTTTGGGATTCATTCATTCATTCATCCGTCCGTTCATTCATTCGTTTTAAGGGTAGGCTACAAAAGACAACCCAAGCCTTAGTCACCGCTCTATCATAACTTACTCGATACAAGCAGTTTACTTGAAATATAAACAAATCGATCATTTATAAAACTTCGGCTGTAGTTTAACAGTATTGATCAGGGTCATTGATACCAGGAGATGACAGTATGAGTTTAACAGTATTCCCGCAACAGAACGATTAGATCACTTTTTCAAAAAGGTTGTAACAAGTCCTTATGGTATTCCATACTGGAATGCATTTGTTACAAGTCCTTATGGTATTCCATACTGGAATGCATTTGTTACAAGTCCTTATGGTATTCCGTACTGGAATGCATTTGTTACAAGTCCTTATGGTATTCCGTACTGGAATGCATTTGTTACAAGTCCTTATGGTATTCCGTACTGGAATGCATTTGTTACAAGTCCTTATGGTATTCCGTACTGGAATGCATTTGTTACAAGTCCTTATGGTATCCCGTACTGGAATGCATTTGTTACAAGTCCTTATGGTATCCCGTATTGGAATGCATTTGTTACAAGTCCTTATGGTATTCCGTACTGGAACGCATTTGTTACAAGTCCTTATGGTATTCCATACTGGAAGGCATTTGTTACAAGTCCTCATGGTATTCCATACTGGAATGCATTTGTTACAAGTCCTTATGGTATTCCGTACTGGAATGCATTTGTTACAAGTCCTCATGGTATTCCGTACTGGAACGCATTTATTACAAGTCCTCATGGTATTCCATACTGGAAGGCATTTGTTACAAGTCCTCATGGTATTCCATACTGGAATGCATTTGTTACAAGTCCTTATGGTATTCCATACTGGAATGCATTTGTTACAAGTCCTCATGGTATTCCATACTGGAATGCATTTGTTACAAGTCCTTATGGTATTCCATACTGGAACGCATTTGTTACAAGTCCTCATGGTATTCCATACTGGAACGCATTTGTTACAAGTCCTCATGGTATTCCATACTGGAATGCATTTGTTACAAGTCCTTATGGTATTCCATACTGGAACGCATTTGTTACAAGTCCTTATGGTATTCCATACTGGAATGCATTTGTTACAAGTCCTCATGGTATTCCATACTGGAATGCATTCGTTCATGATATCAATAGGAAAAAAGTCTGGACCATACCATCAAAATGCCTTATCTTTAATCAAATAAGGGAGGTGACCTACAAACGCATTCATAGATATTACCCAGCTAAAAGTTATCTTAAGAAAATGAAGGATAACATTGAGAAAATCTGCACATTTTGTGATGACGGTAATGAAACTACCTTACATCTATTTTGGACATGCCCATATACTCAGACATTTTGGAAAGATATGTGCAAACTTATCAATAAATATTTAGGTAATGATTTCTTCTTGCTACATAAAGATGTATTACTTGGCTTCTATGATGACCGATCTAAAAGAAATGAGTACTTTCTAATCAACCTCATTCTTTTATTAGGCAAATTTCACATTTGCAAATGTAAATTTAGTATCCAAAAACCCTTTTCATTGTATTTGAACATGAAGTTGGGCAATATGGCAAAACTATTTCAACCTCCAACAACACCAAAGCTGTTAAAACCCTCAACATGTGTGGCCTTTTCAACATCTCTACACCAGAATCAGAATACTTTGTTCTTCCCCAAGGGGAAGTTGGGTCCTATTACAGACACTCACGCACTAGCAAAGAGAAACTAACAAGATACAAGATTACAAGAAAATAGATAAAGAAGATACAATAAGTAATAGAACTAAGAATAAAATATGTAAACATATGTGCACCGTGCTCCACGTGATACCCCTGGCTCCCATTTGCCATGCTGTAGTTTGCTTGTTTTTCTGTTGTACTTGCTGTGTCTGATGTAGAGAATGGAGTGCTGTGTTACAGGCAAACAATTCCGTGTATTGTCAAGTTATGTTAAAATGTAATTTTGCAATTGAATTACTTTAACATTAAAAAAAAAGTGTAACAGTATTGCTCAGTATGATACTTCTGGTATCATTCATACCAGAAGATGGCAGTATGCGTTAACCAGTATTGATCAGTATCATTCATACCAGCAGGTGGCAGTATGCCTTAAGTAGTATTGATCAGGGTGAGCCATAGCTGAAGATGGCAGTATGGCGGTGTAACGACGGGTAGCAGAGTGGCGCAGCGGAAGCGTGCTGGGCCCATAACCCAGAGGTCGATGGATCGAAACCATCCTCTGCTAGCGGGGTTGTATCAGGAGTTCAGCCCTGAAGAACTCATGATCAGCAAAATATTTTCAATTGCTGCAACCGCAGTTATATTTCCGAAGTCCCCCGTCATGCTACCTTAACAACAACCTTTTCTTTTATTATGCATTTTATCAACTACAGCTTCTCCTGTCCGCACTTTATATTTCAATTGAAAATAATGGAAAACCCCAACGGAATCAGGGGCTAACCAGAATAAGAGCTCTGTTTGTCATTACAGCAGAACTCTTTGGTGTGGCTCCAAATATTCGGGTGATTGATGTTCTGGAGGATGCTATGTAAGCCTACATCCTTCCTCACTGTGACAAGTGATGTACACAAAGCTGGCAACGTTCCAGTGTACTGGTTTGTACAATAGCCACATGGAAAAGCAAAGTGAAATTGCAATATAGTGTAAAAATAGCTTTTTCTTCTTTGATCTCTGTTCCTCCTCCCATTCTTAAAATGGGAGGAGGAACACACACACACACACACACACACACACACACACACACACACACACACACACACACACACACACACACACACAACCTTAACACAACTTGATATCTCACAACACCAACCTTCAGCACATTGGTCAAAGGATTTCTTTAATTATCCTGGTTTTATGATAATGATAGTGCTTTTCATTGCCACAGTATTCGTCTAGTGAACATTGTATAGTGTGACAGTCATACAATTGATATAGAAGTCTAGAAACGAGGAGAATAGAGGGAAATACAGGATTAAGCACCACTGCTGTCCCTCACAAATTTAAAGGAATGAGTGTCAAAGTTTAAGGCCGTAAACTCTGATTCGCCACGTCTCCGTGTCTATTGTAATCGAGGTTCCATGTTTTCAAAGGGGTCCCGAAGAAAACGAAGAATCTTTCAAACGGACTGACCCACCCGCCGGGGGATTCACCCGCCGACGCCCCACACATAGATGAATCCATAGATACCACTTCGTCGGGGGCATTTGTCTTATGGAAGAACACCCAAGTTTAGCCACTTGGGGGAATTAGCGAGGCCGTGACTGCCTGCGTAAAAGGTCACTTTCCTGCAGGTCCCGTCGGCCTGGTGTGAAGAGCGTGTTGGATCAGAGCGAGGATTAAGGCGCATCCCTTGAGCAAACACACCGATAAATGTGTAAGTTGGCTGTTGAGCGGCAGACCCACCAAGGACGCTGCCCCAGCTGTGTTTACCAAGTACCCCACCACCAACACCCCCCCCCCTCCCCCAAGTCTGGTCTCCTTATCCTAAACACCCCAGACCACCATACTCAACCTCCACCCCCGGCCCATAAATAAACCCCATCCCCCGGCCTACGACCTGAGCAACAGGATGGAGCTGTGCCTGCACTTTTACCCCTCCTATGTAGCTCCCATGCACAGATAAAGACACATGCATGCAGACATGCTAGGCCGGTGCAATCCCAGCCCTGCAATGCTGTTGAGGCTATCATCACTTACCAACATGAATTCTGCCAAGGACAAATGCCAGACAATGCTGAATATCAGACGTGTGTGTAAACCAATACCACATCTTGATGGTGGCTGGAGGAATTTGAATTCACTGGTTCTCAATCAGGGCGGCACGATGGTGCAGTGGTTAGCGCAGCGCCTCACAGAAAGAAAGTCCTGGGTTCAAGCCGAGGGTAGTCCAACCTCGGGGATTGTCCCTGGTCGTCCTGTGTGTGGTGTTTGTATGTTCTCCCCGTGTCTGCGTGGGTTTCCTCCAGCAGTCCAAAGACATGTAGGTCAGGTGACTCGGCCGTACTAAATTGTCCCTAGGTGTGTGTGGGCCCTGTGATGGCCTAGTGGCCTGTCCAGGATGTCTCCCCGCCTGTCGCCCAATGACTGCTGGGATAGGCTCCAGCATCCCTACGACCCTGAGAGCAGGATAAGCGGTTCGGATAATGGATGGATGGTTCTCAATCAGGTCCTCAGGGAACCACAAGTACTGCTGGTTTTCTATTCTGCCAGGCAGTTGAACACATTCACCCGTTGTTTCAGGTGTAAAACCTGAAAGACCTGATTGGAGGCTGAATAACTGGGACAACAGGTGAATGTAATGACCTATCTGGCTGAACGGAAACACAGCAGTAGGCTACCGATGGTACCTGAGGACCTAATTGAGGACCACTTGATTAGGTAATGGTCTGGAGAGGATTATAAAGAGCACAACCAACTCCCCATTTCGTGCTCGTCCATGGCGGTGATGTTTGAAAAAGCCTATTTAATGGGCATGCTTAAACAGCACCTCTCCCCCCCACTTTACCGGCTTGCTGCCCACTCCTTTCTTTACCACAACGTCCCAACTGACATCCATTCCACCTCTCGTCCAATCCGGCTCTGCCCCCACCCCCTCCCACCAGCTGGCTGAGCTTTAGGGACCAGGATGTTGTCCAGGCTCCGCTGGCACGTCTGAAAAGATGCCCACTTCCTGATTGATTCTGGCCTTTTCTTTCAGCCACTGCGGTCGTTTTCCCTTTTGGCACCGGCACACCTCGTTCAGCGCCAAAGCCTCTGAAAAGGAGCGAGCTGCGTGAGCACGCTCTCCTTATCGGTAAGGGAGACCTCAGGTTCAAATGGTTGAAACAAAAGAGCAATTATTCACAATGGCTCGACCTTGTTTGGTGGGGGGGGGGGTTGCTCATTTTGAGAGGAGGGGGGGGGGCTCATAGACTTAGCAGAGTGTGTTAAAGTAGGCCGCTGAATCAAACAAAATAGGAGACCGGTCCAACTTTCTTAACGGACACACAAAAGAACGGAGAAGTATGAAATCACGCCAACTATTCATCCCTGTTCTTTACCAGCTTACTCCTTCTCACACGTCCAGTCCGTCACCGACAAACAGCCAGACAACGAGTGAGATTCCTCTTCATAGCTGGCTGGATCTTTAGCCTTCGGTACATCTGACAGGCATTCATTCATCTGTCTCCGGGCTGGAGGAGGAAACCCGCCAGTTTGAACCCAACGGTCAGGGCCACGCTCGAACCTGGGATGCTACTGCTGCATCCAGCTACACAACAATCTGAACTGACACAACAACGGGTCACTCACACCGCGCCTATTTCTTTCTTTCTTTTTGGGGGGGGTTTTATTCCCCCCCTTGCTCTCCCCAATCGTACCCGGCCAATTACCCCACTCTTCCGAGCCGTCCCGGTCGCTGCTCCACCCGCTCTCTGCCGATCCAGGGAGCGCCCGACCGGCCAGAGGAGGCGCTAGTGCAGCGAACAGCACAAATCCCCACATCCGAATTCTCACCCGCAGACTCGGCAAATTCTGTCTGCAGGGACGCCCGACCAAGCCGGAGGTAACACGGGGATTCGAACCGGCGATCCCGTTTGGTAGGCAACTGAACAGACCACTACGCTAGCCGGACGCCCCGCTTCTTTTCACCTGACAGTGAGGAGTTTCGCCAGGGGGACGGGGCGCGTGGGAGGATCACGCTATTCCCCCCAGTTCCCCCTCCCCCCCGAACAGGCGCCCCGACCGATCTGAGGAGGCGCTAGTGCAGCACTAGGACACATGCCCACATCCGGCCAGTTGTGTCTGTATAGGGACACCCGACCAAGCCGGAGGCAACACGGGGATTTGAACCAGCGACCCCCATGTTGGTAAGCAACGGAAGAGACCGCTACGCTACCCGGACGCCCAGACCGCGCCTATTTCAACGCTGCAGGACGATTCATAAGAAAAAACTGTGGAGAACAGGACTGTAGTTCTTCAGCCATGTTGTCAGTATGTGTCAAGTCATCTTGACAGTTACACACACACACGCACACACACACACCACCGCCCTCTCTATCTCTGAGTCATCGCCACATGAACATGTACTCTCTGCAACAGCAACAATCACCTACTCCAGGAAAAACCACCTGCTGCAAGTGTCTCGATGCGTGCTCCATCATGCAGGCAGGTACACACAACCTGCTCACACACAACCTGCTCACACACAACCTGCTCACACACAACCTGTCCACACACAACCTATCCACAAACTCTGCGTCCAGATGAACTGGCTCAACTTTCTGGAACCTGCTGAAAAGCCCAGACATGCTTCAGACAACCATGCAAATCTTTAAATTCTCAACAGTGTGTCGACTGTGTCTGCGGGGCCAGAAGACATACCAGCATGCCAGCCGTGATGACTGGTGGGGCAGGGAGGGGTATCTGGTAGCGTGACATCAACATGAAACCAAAACCGTAGCGGGGACAAAGGAGCTGACACAGTATATGCACGCACACGCACACACACGTGCACAGACACACACACACACACAGACTGAATGGCAAAACACAACACAGAAATGCATACAGACCAGTGGGTTTCACACGGTTTGTTGTGTTGTTAATTCGAGCCCCAAGAACACTTGCTGCAAACCTCTTGAATTATAAATCTTCCTCTTCTTCTTCTTCTTCTTCTTCTTCTTCTTCTTCTTCTTCTTCTTCTTCTTCTTCTTCTTCTTCCATAAAAGCCTCGGAACCCCAGAAACCACAAGGGTTACCGCAACCAAAACTTAGCAGATGGGTTCAAAATCTGACCCACTACCGTGGCAACAAAAACTGCATCGATCACCCACATGGCGGCGCTATAATGAGCAATGCAATGTAATGGGCTTCTAAATTCTGAACCGTTTGATGCAGAGAGAACATTCTTGTCTCCGTAGATTGTTTGGAGCGTCCTGAATCTAATCCGCATCACCGCTCTTCCCTCGTCGCTCATCCGGCTCCCACAAGACGGTGTGGGCCATTTTGGGATGGAGAACGGAGGAGACAACCCACTAGCAACATCCCGCCATCAGTCATCTCTTGTCCGGGTGAAGCGTCACAGTTTTCAGATTTTGGACGCCGACATCTCGTGCCCGTGTGAGGCTTTTTGCAGCCAACATGGCGGCTGTGTTGTGTGACTGCACGGGACCTGTCCGGGCCTGGCCTGACCGAGGGCTGCAACACACATCTGCTCCATCTCACACTGCCAATCACAGATAAGGAAAGACACAACACAACACAACACGTCGCCCACATCTCTCCTCACTCATGCCCGCGTTAAAAAGGACCGCAGGACGGTCTCGTCATTTCAGCGACGAGTAAACATAAATAAAAGCGCCTCACAAGCAGAGAACACCAAACCTCTACACCTACTTATCTTATCGTACTCTTACGTTCTGAGAGAGAACGAAGAAATGAAAGAAAGCTGCTTTATTTCATCACTGTACAAATTACAACGAATTCCCCCCCTGCATTTAACCCATCCTATTGTAGAGGAGCAGTGGGCAGCTGCAGCGCCCCGGGGGACCAACTCCAGTTCTTCTTCCCGTGGCCTTGCTCAGGGGCACAGGCAGGAGTATGAACCCTAGCATGCATGTCTTTTTGATGGTGGGAGGAACCGGAGCAAGCGGAGGAAACCCACGCAGACAGGAGGAGAACATGCAAACTCCACACAGAAAGGACCTGGGACGGCTTGGGGTTCGAACCCAGGACCTTCTTGCTGTGAGGCAACAGTGCTAACCACCGGGCCACGGTGCCGCCTTATGATGTCCAAGCAGTGCATCGACTCCGAGTTTGTTGTGGGCATAAAATTTAGTGTCACTTACGTGAACTCTGAATAAACGGTGACGCAAAACCTTCGAAGCCACCGCGACGCCATCTTGGTTTTCCCTGCGCAAGTGTTGCAGTAACGGACACAGATGAGTGGATGGACGTCGCCAGCAACTTGTTTCCTGCTGGGCAAGAATACTGAAAATAACATTACAACCATAAACATATGATAAATTACTATTTCTTCTCCTGTTGCTGTTGGCTGTGTATGGTTTTACCACCGTGTCCTCCCAGATGCAATTAACTTTTTAAGGAACACCAAGATGGCCGCCGAGGAACTTCCGTTGGCTTCCAGCCGTACTGGGCGTTCTATCGTTACATTATCACTCCAGAGTTTATTATAATTAGATCAGTGGTCAGCACATATAAAAGACTCCAATTCTGATACCAATACTGGGAAGCTGATTCACAAAAAGGCCAAGTGTCCCGAAATAAGTGCCCTCCATCAAGACGCTGCTGATGTTTGCCCGAGGAATCGGTGGGCCTTCTTATGGTCGGGCCGTGTTTCAAATGACGCTAGTGACCAGCTGATGTTTGTATGGTAAAAATACAAAACATCACCACCAGTATTAATACAAGAATTCTTCTTCTTCTCTCAGCTTATTCCCTGTTTCTCAGGGGTCGCCACAACGGATTTTATAGTTTCCATTGGTACCCTGTGGGCGGCATGGTGGTGCAGTGGTTAGCGAAGTCGCCTCACAGCAAAAAGGTCCTGGGTTTGAACCCCGGGGTAGTCCAACCTTGGGGGTCGTCCCGGGTCGTCCGCTGTGAGGTTTGTATGTTCTCCCCATGTCTGCGTGGGGTTCCTCCAGGTGCTCCGGTTTCCTCCCACAGTCCAAAGACATGCAGGTCAGGTGTATCGGCTGTACTAATTGTCCCTAGCTGTGTGTGTGATGGACTGGCGGCCTGTCCAGGGTGTCTCCCCGCCTGTCACCCAATGATTGCTGGGATGGGCTCCAGCATCCCGCGACCCCAATTGGGATAAGCGGCTTGGATAATGAATGGATGGATGGTAGCCTGTGAGGGCACAGCACCAACGGCGGTCATTGTTAACCCGGGCCTTGACTGATCCAGTATGGGCTTGTCAATCTGCATAATGATTTGGCTAAATTTTACATGGGATGCCCTTCCTGACACAACCACTAACCCTACGGACGGGGGCACAGGTAAAGCGCTGGATGCCATCCCAGTATTCATGGACTTGCCCCATGCCTGTTGCCTCAGTATTCATACAAGAATCCATTAATGTAATACTCGACGTGAACACGGTCTTTTATAAAATTCCATTGCAAACGGAAAAAAAAACTGAAACATGCCTTGAACTCTCGTTAACGGTATTAGCAAACATGGACAGGTTGTGAGTTAGCCATCTGAGAACCGTCTTACTCCAATCATCCATTCACAATGGAGGATCGTGCTTTTGTCCAAAACTGAGTTGCTAATGACTTTTGATGACTATCGTTCCTGTGTTCACAGGTTTTATTTACAGTAGTGGTCCAAAGTCAGAGTTGTGTTGTTGTTACTTTGCAGCTCCGCTGTTCCCCTTCTTTCGTCCAATTACAAACCGACCTTGAGGCGGTGACGTTGCCCCACGCCCAATGTCACAGGCTGACCGGTCAACAGGGCCGAAACGGAGCCAAGGTTGGCATCCAATAACCTTGTTCTGGCGCGAAAGCTCGGAATGACTGGAGACTAGGTCCAGGAAACGGCTCCAGCAGCAGCCACGTGTCGGTGGGGGAGGGGCATCGTTGTCGTCCTGTACGGGACTGAAACGCTGAGTGCTAGCCATGCGAGAAACTGTGATCAGCAGGCTGTACAAGTGAAACATCCTATCCGGGGTAAAACACGGGGGGTATCCTGACTATAAATCAGCCGTAAGAGGACGTGACAGGTCTCTCAGGGACCAAGAACAGCTCGGGGGTCAGAGGTCAAACACACACCTCCGCAGCTCTGATTAAGCTTCCTGTCAAAGGGCGGGTGTGGAGCACCACCTCCTGCCTCCCAACCCTGAGGGAAGGAAAGATCCATGTCTTTTATTCAGATCACACACACACACACACACACACACACACACACACACACACACACACAGTCAGTCAGTCTTCACTTCAGGACTGAAAGAAAGTGTGAAGTAGCTTAAAATGATAAAAATACCTGTATTTGAAAATAATTAAGATCGCTAGCTAGCTAGCTAGTTAGACAGACAGACAGACAGACAGACAGACAGACAGATAGACAGACAGATAGATCGATCGATCGATAGATAAAATGTCTTATCCATTGCAGAAAAACAGATTATTCCTTTCAGCAGCTTTCATGTTTGACCATGTTGACTAATAATTATATATGCTAGCTCCCTAAAGTGAAACTTTCCCAACTTCATCAAGAAAACTACATTTTCTTCCCCCCAGTTTGAGTCGTCGAATCGTTTTCATTTTCGGCTGTGGCCAGCTGTAAGGTGTTAACCACGTTTCACGTTTCATCATTTGCTTTGTTTTCCGGCGTCGGCGTAAAAGAGCTGCTGTCTCGTCCATCAGCGGCTCTGCATCCACACACAAAACACACACACACACACACACACACACACACACACACACACACACACACACACGCACACTGCCGCTGAAGCCAAGGAGTTTGTTTTTAGGACTGAAGCTGTTAGCCCAAAACTCTTTCACACCCCGGGGGGTTAACACTACTCCACCCGACACCCTGATGGCAACACACCATCCCCCGCCACACGCACGCACGCACACACATGCGCACGCGCGCACGCACACAAACAGTTTTCCGTCTGCTTTGATGGATGTGTGCCGGCTGGGGGTGCAGCGTGCAGAAGACGGGTGGGGGTGTTGCGCTCACAATGGCTCAGCGTTTTGGAGGGAACTCGGGGCTCGCGCGCCAGGGAGCGTTGTCCTGTGATGGGCTGTGATCAAGGCGCTGGGAAGGAAACACGTGTGATGTGAAGCGAGGCGACGCAGCAACTTAGTATCCCTTCACGGACCGGATCCCGCAGACGACGCTCCGCTTCATCTCCGCAGCCACTTCCGCCTTACATATCGCCAGGCTGGACAGTTTCCCTTGAGCAAAAAATGGCGTACTTTAAGTATATTTCTAAGTATAACTTAAGTGTAAAAAGATTAGGAGTTAAATTCCACGTAGTGCAAACCTGCATGGCCAATAAGCTTGATTGTGATTACCATCTCTGAGATGCTAAAAATGGACTTTAACCACATAAAACACAAACATATTCATTAATTTCGTTTAAAGTGGAATTTTAGCCTATATCAGTGTTACCCCCTTTTGCAAAATATTCGACAGGTCTAGAAATACGAGTAAAGTAAAGTTTACTATTTTAAAGTTCACTTTTTGCAAGGACAACCAAAGTCCACGGGCTTTTTGTGGCTCAACAGAGGCATTACTGGGCGTGCTCCGCAGTAAACCACTTTTTTCTAAGGGACAAAAATTAGTCATACACTGCAACTTTTTTTTACATTTTCCAGTAAAGGAGTGAACACGGATTTTACCAGGAACCGAAAAAAACCCCCAAAAAACCGCAGGGGCACTAGCCCCCCCCCCCGGGGTCACGCTCCCTCAGGGTCACAACACCCCACCCCCAACACAATTCAGAGGAGCTAAGCCAGACATAATGAGCAATAGGCTAATTGAGAGTGAGTGTGAGTGTGTGTGTGTGTGTGTGTGTGTGTGCGTCTTGGGGGAATAGGAGAGCCATGAATAGCTTGCTAATGTTGCTGACAAATAAAGAGGCATTCCTGTAGAGGAGATGAAGGAAATTCAAAAGCAACCTGCACACACATGCACGCATGCACAACCATCAACACTATATAAATGTATAGTTTTACAATATTGACATTATAATTTACGCCCTGCAATATCTTTTTTTTGGGCATTATTTTGAATCCTGCAGCACGGTGGCATAGTGGTTAGCAGGGTTGCCTCGCAGCAAGAAGGTCCTGGGTTCGAGCCCCAGAGTAGTCCAACCTTGGGGGTCGTCCTCTGTGTGGAGTTTGCATGTTCTCCCCGTGTCTGTATGGGTTTCCTCCGGGTTCTCCGGTTTCCTCCCACAGTCCAAAGACATGTAGGTCAGGTGAATCGGCCATACTAAATTGTCCCGAGGTGTGAACGAATGTGTGTGTGTGTGTGTGTGTGTGTGTGTGTGTGTGTGTGTGTGTGTGTGTGTGTGTGTGTGAGCCCTGTGATGGTCTGGCGGCCTGTCCAGGGTGTCTCCCTGCCTGCCACCCAATGCCTGCTGGGCTAGCCTCCAGCATCCTGCGACCCTGAGAGCAGGACAAGCAGTTTGGATCATGGTGGATGGATTATGCTGAATCCATCTCATTATGATCCTCTGCAAAAGACACGGGAAAAGTTCCGGTGTGTCCTCAGGAGTGAGTCCGACATGACTGTGTTTTTAGAGATATTAACTGGCTGGACGCTGCTCATCAACAGGGAATTTGAAATCTTGGCCGTGATGGAGTCTAATGATCTGAGAGTAGTTTAGTTTGGATGATTCAGTTCATCTGGATTCAATCATTTGTTCTTGTTCAGTGAATCAGTGTGGCTCCCATGTGACTCTCAAGTTCTGTTCGGATTCTTCCAGAGTTTGACTCTGACTCGGTGTTGGCTGGTTTTCTATACTGTAGAGCTGGAAGACTTGCATCCTCTGAGGGGGGATAGACACACTGGGTCCAGCACTCCAACTTTTGCAGGTTTTATCAGTAAAGGACTATTTAAGAAGCGTTGCATTTAATCAAACCAAATCCCTTTTACAAACAGCAGCCCAGGCTTTAAAACCCCATCACCAGGGCTGGAAGCAAAAGTTTATAAAATCGTGGCGGTCTATTCCATTGCCTACCAACACGGGGATCGCCGGTTCGAATCCTTGTGTTACCTACGGCTTGGTCGGGCGTCCCTACAGATACAATTGGTCATGTCTGCGGGTGGGAAGCAGGATGTGGGTATGTGTCCTAGTTGCTGCACTAGCGCCTCCTCTGGTCAGTCGGGGCGCCTGTTCAGGGGAGAGGGGGAACTGGGGGGTATAGCATGATCCTCCCATGCGCTAAGTCCCCCTGGCGAAACTCCTGTCAGGTGAAAAGAAGCGGCTGGCGATTCCACATGTATCGGAGGAGGCATGTGGTAGTCTGCAGCCCTCCCCGGATCTGAAGCAGCAACCGGGACCACTCGGAAGAGTGGGGTAAGTGACTGGATACAATTGGGGAGAAAAAGGGAGAACCCCCCCCCCCCAAAGAAAGTTCATAAAAGCAATGGTAAATAATAATAATAATAAAAAATTAATAATAGTAATAACAACTGTGACCATCACCCTGCCAGTCTCATATACAGACCTTGAAATCGAGATTGAACGAATGTGGGGAATGAAAACCACAACAACACTAGAAATAAGAGCCCTCGGACTTATAAAAAAAGGGATGGAGAAATACATCCAACGGATCCCAGGTAACATCAGAATACAAGAAGTACAGAAGATCGCACTACAAGTTGGAGCATCTCATATCCTAAGAAAGGCACTATCCATCACATAGACTTCTACCTCGTTCTAACCCTAGGCCCAAGGAATGGGCCTGCCCGGTTATTATGTTACATCACGGCATGAAGTTAAAGGAAATCTGTATAATAATAATAATCGTGCAAACAGGGGGTGCCAGCACCATCACAACCAACAGCGGCCAGGGAACTGTGACTGCCACCCTGCCAGTCTCAGGCAACATGGGTCAATGCAGGTTGAATGGTCATGGTAAGACCCTCCGCAGAGGTTCTTACCCCTGCATCTTATTACCTTTACTTATTAAAAGCATCTAATTTCCTTTTTCTAGCCTCAACACGGGGTTTCAGCTGTGTGGTGAAGGAAAACAATCTAATCTGGGGCACTCTTTATTTTTCTTTCTTACTATGAACATCAGCCAAAAATGGTCACTGAAAACAATGACATCACCATCCTCTGGGACATGCCAATCCACGCTGACAGAGAGGTAAAAGCCAACAAGCCCAACATCGTTATCAAGGACAGGAAGGAAAAGAGGTGCATGCTCATCGACATGGCAACACCATCCGAAAAAACCACCTCAGTGAAAGTCACAGAGAAGCTGACCAAGTACAAAGACCTGGAGATTGAAGTCAACAGGATGTGGGGAATGAAGACTGAAACAACACCAGCGGTCATCGGAGCTCTAGGACCCATGAAGAGGGGAATGGAAAAGTTCACCAGCTGTATCCCAGGCAACATCAACATCTGTGCAGTCCAGAAGATTGCCCTACATGGAACAGCCCACATATTACGACGAGTACTGTCAATCAAGTGACATCTGCCCTATAGTGCCTCAGGTCCAGTTTGTAACCGGCTATACAGGATGTAAAACAGGAAACATGAAAGAAATTGTAACATAATAATAATAATAATAATGATACATTTTATTTGTGAGTGATGCGGGACGTCACATAGACTCAGTGCTGAGAATCTCCACCGGTGTCACTCTTCAATACAGAAAAGACAAAACGCGTAAAGCCCAAATCAACTTCCACAGACAAGATGGTGGAAAGTGACTGGGAAGGCAGCCAATATGAATCAGACTCAAAGTGTGCTTTAAAACCCAGGTTTTCAAAGTGGGGGCCGCCAGGAGTTGCTAGGGGGTCCGGGAGAGGAAAATGAAAAATGCAGTTAAAAAAAACATAATAAAAATAAAATTAAATATATCAAAAAATAATAATAATAAAAAATACTAAAAGAAAGAACTGTTGATGAATATTGTAAAGCACAAATGACAATGAGTGTTTGGTTAATGAAGAAAGAATATTGAATATAATACAACTGAGAAATTATTTGAAATGTGAATTAAATTAATATTGCATTCATAAAAATAGGGAAATATTAAGAAGCTGTATGTTTGATTTTTTTATATTTGCCAGTGTAATTTAATTTTTTTAAGCCATGTCACAATAGGGGGGCCCCAGCCAGAGGCTACGGCTATTAAGGGGTCCTTGGCACGGAAAAGTTTGGGAACCCCCCTGCTTTAAAAAACACTTGATATAATGAGCTGCGATCCCAGTGCTCCCAGTCTTACTGGTGATGAGCCGACGTGATGTCAGAACATTTACACGAGACATCCGGGGATTTCTCCGACACCTTCACATAGTTTGCATGGACATTCTGATTAAAACTGACTTTCAGAGACACAGATCTGAGTTTTATAAGCTCTTTATTTTCAATCATTCACGTGAATCACTAGTTTATATCAAAATCTATTCTCCTGAATAAATCTTTCTGATGTGATTATTTTTCTTTTAAACACTTTGTAAAGTTTATTTATTAACCCCGTCTTCCCTCCCTTCCTATTCAAACACATAAGATAGGCCGCGGAGTTCATTCACCATTTGCAAGATTTCTGCAAGTCCCGCCTTCCTTAGTTACCATTGCTATGCCCCACAAACATCCAAGTCCAGCTCTGTTAGTATCCGCCTCTGTAAAATACAAAACGAGTAACTAACCGATTGCTCGGTGTAGCATTAATCTGCATTACAGGTTCCCAAACGACGCCTCTTTTTAACATTTCCCTTGGCCTTAGCGAAGTCTAGCGATATAGCTAGCAATATCGTACTGCAGCTACAAATAAGTAGCGCTCTGACGCTCTCGCCGGCGCCGTGGGCGGGAAACAGTGCAGTTGCTAAACACAGATTGGTGGATCGCCGTGTCAGTATGGATTTTGCGAATGGTTGAATGACACACAGGTGTGTCCCACATGAACCGTTCACGAGTCTCTCTGCGTCCCGGCCAGTGCCAGAAATCTGATGGCTGAAATCACCACTTCCTGTGAATTATATTCCAGATTGAAAAATTGCCGAGCTACTTCAACCCCGGGCTTTCTACAATACCGCTCTTTCGGAAAAGGACAAAACAGCTCGGAGGTCTTTTCTACCCCCAACCATCCAGACATTTGTTGTCATGTAAAGCTGCTGAAAAGCAGCTCATCCTGATCCCTGAAGTGTAGTCAGCAGATCCCAAAATTGGCTGGTAATCAGATCAGGGCCGGCAATTTAACAAATGACCAATGACAGGCACTGGACTGCGAGGGTGGGAGGGGCTGCTGGCAAGGGGCGGGGGAGATGTTTGGGGGTTGGGGGGGGGTCAACACTGGGGTCAAAGTTCGGCCCTTTCAGAGGCGCTCAATCCAAGGGCCATTAAATCTCATCTTTGTGTGATTTCTTGGTAAAGCGCGGTTCTACTGGATGCTCCCATCCCTGCGGTTTTTCCGGGTCCGCGGGCCAAGGGCTCCAGAGGTGGAGGGATGACCTGCAGTGGGGGGGGGGGGGTCGTGCATGCTATTCAGATAAACCATGTCCGAAACCGAATTGAAAAGAGGGCGAGATGATTCATATGAGGAGAATATACCACAGACCACATTTTCAGAGAACACATTTATGGAAAAAACAATGGATTTTTTTTCTGGAGTTTTGAGTCAGTGGGTTCATAAATAGAGCAGCGCTTTGTGTCTAAACAGATACACCACAGCAATGACAGGGCCGGGTTGAGGGTTTTGAATCCCACACAGACCATCCATTAAGAAAATGTACATGTCCACAATGGTATATGGTACAACATGTGTATTGCAGTTTGGGTAAACATGTCAGCCAAATAGCATGAAATTATAGTTAGACAACTCTTATTTTGGATTTCATGTGGGCAATTCATCAACTCAAACTTCTTGTATGTGAAAACTTGGTTGGCGAATAAGACTGGCTCTGGCTGTGATTGGGATATAATGGTGAAGGGATCTCAGCTGCAAATGGGCCTCAAACTTCATTCTTGGCTGTGTTTGTGTGTCTGTGCTGATTCCACTTCAGGCGATTTGTAAAGTGGTAAAGTGATATAAAGTATTTCTTTTTACCAAAACCCACAAAACAAAACCTGCTGTGGAATCCGACTGCCTCCTTACAATGCCGTGAAAACGGCTGGATTGAACTCCAGCCATTTTTTCCCCCCCCAGTTGAATGAGGAAGGCTTGGTGATCCTATTTTCAGACGGCCGTCCGCTTTTTTTTTCTTCACAGTGCGTGTTATCTCATGTGTAAAGTATGTCATCTCAGGGACGTCTTGTCTCTATCTTTGTTTTCCTACGCCTGCCGTCCAAATTTCCATCACAAATATCTCACCCCGACTGACCCGTTGTTTTCTCTCCATGAAGAGCCTGATTAGGCTGCATAGATGTGCAGATAGGCCCGAAAGCCTTAAGTCAGGGATGTGTGTGTGTGTGTGTGTGTATGTGTGTGTGTGTGTGTGTGCGCGCGTGTGTGTCTGAGTGAGTCCGGAATGTGCATGGAATTCAAGACTGAGCTCTTCCATTCTCTTATTATTCAGCAAGCGGCCTCTCTTCTCCTCTTCCTCTCTCTCTTCTCCACTCCTCTACAGAGAGACGTCGTTCACAGACAAGAGACAAGTCATTCAGTCTGAGGACAAGTCACCAGTTTAGTCTCTCTCTCTCTCTCTCTCTCTCGCTCCTCTTCCTCCTGTCCTCCTCCTCCTCTCTTTCATTCCTGCTGTCGGCCTCCTCTGTAAAAGGCAACCTCGGGGTCAGAGAGAGAGAAAAGCCAAATAAGCCTGTGGAGCTGTGAGATAAATATTTATGGATCCTGGTATGCTCTTATGAATCCCTCACTTCCTCAAAATGGGAAAACAGAAGCTGTCCAACGCTCGGGGTGCTAACAAAGACACCGCCAGCTCTCCCACAACATTTCCCTCATGTTCTCTCTCTTCGGTCACCGCTTCCTGTCCACACATTCAGCCAGGCCTTGACGGTTTTACAAAATATTCACTTCTGTTATTTCAATTTCCATCTTACTCTCTTCCTCATACCTTTCTATACATTTAGTTTAGTTGCGCAATTAAAAGAAACACATCAGTTCATTTACAGTAATGGAGAATAAGTCCAGGAAGAAGGAAGTCTCAAGGACTTATTTGAAGTTTTCCCCAAGGGGTGACAAAATTACAATCAATCAATCTATCTATCTATCTATCTATCTATCTAGCTATCTATCGATCTAATTGCTAATTGCTTAAGGCCAGGCCAAATGTCCAAGATGCACCATGCAAGTAACTTTGGGTGGTAGTCCAACATCCAATATGCCCTCTACGGTGGCATGACCATCAATGTAAAACTCATGTCATAAGTATGGTTTACATTAGGGGAACACAGTAGTGCTAATAATGTCAGACTAGTAATGCCTTATTTAACATAACAAGTACAAAGTTGCTATTGTGCCCCCCTTAATGAATTATATAGCCTGCATTGAAACCCACTCCAGAGCCACTTCCATCTTGCAGCAGTCGTAGGTGACTTTCCACCACTCTGAAGACTATGAATAGTCTCTTTGAGAGAAGGTTTGAAACAGCCTGTGCCTGTGAAATGTAGGCCTACTCAGTGATGCATAGGCCTACATGTGTGAAATGCAGTATGCCGACACATAGCTAAGGCACAGGCAGATATAATAAAAAACATAGTAGTGGAAATATCTGACAGTACTGAGGGTGATGTGTGCTTTGAAACTGCTCTTGAACTGCTCTTGACTTTTGCAGCTTTAAACTGAATCAAACATCTCACTTAAAACATAGGGTTTGTTTTTGTCATCAATTTCAATGTTTCTTTCACCAGATGTCAATCATTGTATGCAATCATCACAACTACAGCTGCACATCCACTTGAAAACCAAAGATTAGTGGCAATAAACCCATTTACTAGGACAATTTACCCACCACTGTGTGTGTATGTGTTACCCTAGCTATTCCCAGCCAAAGCTAGTCTCTTCTTGCTAAACATACACCACATCCCACAATCCATTCCACACAGCTTGTCATCATGACTCATATAATCATCACAGAAAGAAAGCCACTTTATTTTGTCATGGTACAGATTATTATGAAATGTGTTCTCTGCATTGGGCAGCTGCAGCACCCGGGGACCAACTCCAGTTCTTCTTTCCACTGCCTTGCTCAGGGGCACAGGCAGGAGTATTAACCCTAACATGCGTGTCTTTTTGATGGTGGGAGGAAACTGAAGCACCTGGAGGAAACCCACACAGACACGGGAGTACATGCAAACTCCACACAGAAAGGACCTGGGAGGGCCTTAGGTTCGAACCCAGGACCTTCTTGCTGTGAGGCAGCAGTGCTAACCACTGGGCCAGCATGCCGGTCATTGACTTGAAGCATCTCACTGTCAGAAAAGAGCTGAATAAATCCTTCCCGTTTTTGGTGTGTGGCAAGGTATTGGGCATACGAGTTGGTGTGCCAAACGGTTTGAAAATCGGTGCTAAATTGAGAGAGAAGGAGGTGTATCCAGTGAAAATGGGCTTTTAACACGGAAGGGCTGACCAAAACAAACACACGGACTAAATCCTCGTCTCATAATTACAATTTCGTGTTTGCGATGAAACTTAACTTTACATTCAGTTTGTTCTGAAGCCATGAGAAGCCAAAGAAAAAGTTTTTTCTTTATTGTTTTGTCCTGTCTTCATCCCACCTGCGGCGTTACATTCAAATACACCTGCCGACATCTGCGCATCCAGCCTTACACCATCAACGAACCCTGAGGGATCGGTGATATGATACCCCTGTAGAGAGAGGTGTAGGGGGTGGATAGGTTTGTGGGGCAACTAGTGAGATAAAAAGAGAGAGAAGATGGGCGAGCGGGGGAGACAACTAATTTTGGCGGTCCCCTCAAGGGCTTCCCCCGACAAAGGCGCCTCATTTACAGCAGACATATACGAATTTAAAAGGCAGGTTCAACTGATGAGTGGAGGGGGGGACACTGAAATGCAGGTGCTGAGAGACCAAAGAGAAGGAGACTATCAGGACACCGCTCTCTCTCTCTGTTTCTCTCTCTGTCCGTCTGTCTCTGTTTCTCTCTCTGTCTGTCTGTCTCGCTCGCTCTCTCTTTCTCTCCATCTCTCGCTCGCTCTCTCTTCAAATGAACTGGTTCAAAAGGGGCCGGAGACTTAAGGTCAGGTCACCGAGGAGTCTGAATGGGCCCGCTGAAAGACCGAGTGGGATAAAGAACTCTCCAGATTTGGATTCGGTGTGTAATTATGGACACACCAGGTCCCCATTCAGAGCCCCAATTACTGTCATTGTGGGACTGAAATATGAAGACTCGGCTGGTTTGTTTGGCAAATATGCACCCAGGTACCCAGAAAAAATGAAAAAGCCCCAGACAACGACGACTACCCAGCAGATTATCTTCTCCAGTAGAAACGCCAATTTACCAAAGTCACAGCGGTGACAACTCAAACCCTAACCGCATCCTTTTCATTACCAGAACCAGAACCTGTTTCATCCGTACCAGGACATGACGTATTGTTTACCATGACACTCGGCTATAATGTGGTTTTTAAAAACTATGTAAATACATGAATATCTACATGAGCGCGTAAAAAAAGCACATGTTAATTGAAACACAGAAGTCACATCCAGAGTGCAAATCGAATCTTTTCACGTAGTATCCGCTTCCGGTGTGGGAAGATGGCGGCGCGAACTCGTATTTGCGGCGGGCTCACCCAGTGCCGACTACGCAGTGTCTTTGTCCACGTCTAAGTTTGTGTTTTTGTGTGCAGTTTTATTTTTGTTTGCCGATTTTTTTGTTTGTTTTTTGTTTAATGGCTGGGAGAGCTGGCGTTGGATCGGCTGAGAGAACTTACAGCCCTTTCTGGAGCTGTACGGCCCTGCCCGGAGCTGTACGGCCCTGCCCGGCTGGAGCTTTGCCTGCGGAGGAAACACCGAGGCGGTCTGGTGGCGGCCTCGCTTAGCGTCGACTGTGCAGTGTTCTTGTCTTGGATCGGCTGAGGGAGCCTGGTCTGCTGCGTCTGGTGGGCCCGGGAACCACGGCCCTTGCCCGGAGCTGCGCCCGAGGAGGAAACACCGAGGGCGGTCTAGCAGGACGCGGAAGTGGGGCAGGCTAAGCTAACTGTTAGCCCATGCAGACCGACAGGTCCGACAGTCATCCTGGCTGGCGTTCGTTCTCTGGACTGGACCTTTTTGGACTGTGTTGTCAACTGTTTCTGTTTTTTTGCTTTGTCCTCTCTGTTTTTTGCATGCTTTTGGTGTTATTGTTTTTGGGAAATTTTGGTTGTCTGTTTTCGTCTTTTGTGTCGCACTGCTGTGGGCTGGGAGAAACGAAATTTCATTTCGTTGTGTGCGCAAGTACATGTAAGAAATGACAGTAGATTGTTCCTGATTTCAAATTGTCCTTCTAAGAAAGGAGGTCTTAGCGAGAGACACCAAATGTATCGTCTATCTATGTGATCATGTGATCACCCTCACAGGGTTAAACACAATCTCATCAGCCCCACTGGAGTGCTGTGATAGTTTGAGTGGGGGTGGGTAGGGGGGCAGAGGGGTGGGGTGTGTGGGGGGGTAACACTTGAATAATCATGCTCCTCCGTCTTGGGGAGAACAGGGAGGGTTTTGTGTGTGTGTGTGTGTGTGTGTGTGTGTGTGTGTGTGTAGGAGGGGGTCGTTACACTGGCATGTGTCTATTGTTTGAGCAGACAATGGTGTGTGTGGGGGGGTTTAAAGTTTAAAGTCTCCCCGTGAGTGTGTGTGTGTGTGGGTGTGTATGTATATGTGTGTGTGCGCGGACGGGCTAATTATGCTCAGTGAATCTGAGGATGACCTCTGTGAAAGGCAGTTTCTCTTGAAACAGAAAAAAAAGAGGAGTCAACATTGCAGCACTCTGCTTGGGAGGTGGGGTGTGTGTGTGTGTGTATGTGTGTGTGTGTGTGTGTGTGTGTGTGTGTGTGTAGGGGGGGTGTTTGGTTAGAAGAACATGACTGACCATGCTTGCAGTTTTCATTGGGGTGCATTTAAATGACAGAGTTGGCCAAGTGTGTGCGTTGTTACCAGAGTTTATAAGTGAAATTCAGATTCACTTGTGTGACATCTGCAACAGTAGAATTAACATCAGATCATTTCCCGCCAAAATTACACGTGACCTGTAGGAAGGGGAAGCAATGGCCTGATAATGTTACCTGGGTTATATAGAGCATTCTGAGAAATAACACTTGGAAAAGTGTGACAAAAGTAACAACTAGAAATCATAATTTCCCTATCAAGGCCTTTTTAACAATGCCAGGATGAATCCAGAGAAATGTGACATTGCTGTTTCCATGGCAAAAGCTGGTAGAACGTTTTCCCATCAGTCTGAAAAGTTTGCCATCTACATTGAAACACAGGAAGAATGGAAAACACAGTGAAGTCCCTTCTACTGGGCATGTGCAGGCCACGCTGAGTATGCGACAATCAAACATCTGTGTTTTTGAACGGCTCCGTTTTCCGAGGTCAAAAACATCGGAGAAAAATAGATTCACTTTCAAACTCAACCACTGTTACTGTGGATGTACTCTTGGAAGACATTTTTTCTGTTTCACACAATTTTGCGATGGGTTCTCAGTCAAACAAGTTAGACAGAATAAGTGTGTGTGAGTGTGTGTGTTTGTGTGTGGTTTTTGTCCTGTCGTCTAACTGCACAACTTTGCAATGGCGAGGCAAGAATTTACTAGAAAACCGGCCTTCAGAAACGATATTAAATGTCTTGTTGTCTGTCTCTGGCTGACCAGGATGACCGGGGTTTTACCACCAGGACCCCCAGACTCAACGCAGACTGAGTGAAGATGAGTAGAGTCAATATTACATACTAAAGTCAAATCTACTCTATACTAAAATCACCTCTGAAGTGCTGGATCAACCACAACGCACGCCATGGTCACTTACCCAAGAACTGAAATAAACACATTTGCTTCTTTTTGTTGAATGTTTTGGACTCAGAATTAAAAGGTAGTGATGCAAAAGTTAGTCACTAAGATAAAGCTTTGAATGTTTACTGGGCTAGCAGCTAGCCTAGCTGCTAATTCAGCATGTTGCTATGGTTACACAGCATAGCATGTTGCTATGGTTATGTAGCAATTTCATGATCAGCATATGGCTTTGGAACAGTGATTAAACCTTAGCTGAACTACGTGTGTGTTATAGGGTGTTAACGCACACCGTCCAGCCAATCAGAGACCAGTATTCTCAGTGACTATGGAATAAGTGGGATAATCCAATCCAAGGTGTGTTTAAGGATTGTAATACATGATGCAGAGGCAAAAAACTGCCCAACTGCCACCTTGGAGTGGATTACCCGTTTATACCATGGTCACTTACCAAAGAATTAAAATAAAGACGTTCCCTCATTTTTTTTGTTGAAATTTTTTTGGAATTAAAAGGTTATGAAGCGAAAGTTAGCTGCTAAGCTAAAGCTTTGAATGTTTACTGGGCTAGCCACTGACTCAACGTGTGGCTATGGTTACATACCAATTTTGTGGCCAGTGAATGAATTTATAACAGTGATTAAACTTTAGCGGAACTACGTGTGAATTATACAGTTTTAACGTTGATTGGCTGATCTGATTGGCTGGAAGGTGTGCTTCCAGCCAATCAGAGACCAGTATTCTCTGTGACCATGGTATAAAACTTCTGAAATTGATTTTTGTTCATTTAATATTTTGTTCTGTACTGTTATTCTCTTTTAGCTGTCTTTGATTTAATTCACTTTTGCAAATGTGTTACGTTACTAGATTGTTATGGCACTTGTGAAAACTTTGCCTTTAAAACGTGCTTGACAAGAAGTTTATTTTAATCGTTACTGCTTTTCTCGCATGTTGCGGCTGCATTCTGATCCAGATTTTGTAGAATTTTGGACCACTTGTATCTGGTTTGACGATCCAGTGTGATGTGAACCACATCTGAAGGGGTTAGTGCGTCTGGGTCTGTCACTAGATGTGTCCTAGCATGATAAGATGATTAAGGTGTAATTCTCATCACCACTGGGCATTGAAAACTGAGTATTTTGTTGAAATTGCATCGACGTGTTATAACTTGAAACCGAAATTCGCCAGTCAGTTGCAAGTTTTTCAGCAGCTAATGTGTTTTGGGTGTCTGACACATCCACCAAAATGGCAAGTGCCTATATTGAGCGCCAACATTATACATGTGCCTTGACCGTCCAACGCAAAGCAACCCTTTTGTATTCACGTCCATTGTATCTCAACAAGGGCATTCAGATGTGGGCTCGGGGGAGGATAACATCTGTCTTTTCTATGGACATATGTAAAACACTACACCTATTGTCAGTTTTGGAGGGACCATGCTTCTTGTTACGTTTTCCCTCCAAATTGACTGAGCCAATTAGAGGCAGGACGGGGGGAAGGGAGCCAGCGGAGAGACAGACAGGGGATCACCTCTGTCTGACCCAGGCCGGGCCCCGCCAACACAGGGCTATCAATCCCCTGCAGGACCACAGCCTTGCAGGGAGACCGCTGCACCAGCAATGACAATATGCTCAACCGGGCTTAATGATGGCTGGGTCGGGGAGATGTGGTCGATTCAGCTAATTAGACCCATGATCATGCAGTGGAAAAAGTGTGTGTTTGTGTCTGTGTGTGTGTGTGGGTGGGTGGGTGTGTGGGTGGGTGGAGGGGCTGTATTATAGATTGTAAAAGACCAAAGTGTTTTTCCCTCCAAAAACACACAAGAAACAACCCCCCCGCCACACACACACACACACACACACACACACACACACATGCACACACAGAACCCACACATAACACAGACAACAGACACACAAACACATATATAACACAACACCAACACACATGTGAAAATACACACATGGATCGTACATCATGCACACACACACACACACACACACACACACACATACAAACATGTCATCACATACCAAACACATACATGGCACAGACATATTGCACAATACAAACACACATACATACACAAATACCACACACTGAACACACATATAACACACACTCAACAAATACACACAGACACATACACACAAACATTCATCTCATATTAAAGAAACACATACAGGTACATCGCACAACAGAAACACACATACAACAAATACACACACATAGACACACAAACACACACACTCACATCGATCTTACATCTCACACACACACACACACACACACACACACACACACACACACACACACACACACACACACTCTGTGTGCAGGTCTGTAGGACTGTGAGTATCCACCAATGTTCCCGTCACCCGTCAGAGTCCAAGAGGAGAATTGCGTAAACTGGAAACTTCCAGTTCCTGTGTTCCTTGTGTAAACCGGCCAATAAAAGCGGAACCCATCTATTTCTTCTTCTCTAATTTCCCTTTTCACTCCTCTACTGTCTCCATCTCACAAACAAGCTCAATCCTCAAACGTCAACAGAGCCCATTGAAAATCCTCCACAGTGACGCCTCGATGCGAGCAACCACTTACAAAGCACCTGTTGTGTGTGTGTGTGTGTGTGTGTGTGTGTGTGTGTGTGTGTGTACCTTGGGTGCCTTTGAACAAGAGGAATGCCAGTATCAACACAGAGCCTGCTGGGGTCTGGATCCACCTGTTGACGCAGTGTTTTTAAAGTCCATTTCTCCTCAATGATCCCCTCATCATCTCCTCACCCTGAGATAAGGCGCAGAGCAGCGGGGTGTCTGCAGAACCTGTAAGGGGCAAAAGACAGGGTTTTTTATAACGGTCCAGATTTCCGCAAATAACTTGACAACTAAAGTTAAAATAAGCATTTCTGGTCTCTAAGTCAGCTGTCGACGTGTTAGAAGTGTTGTTTCTTGGTGAGGTTTTCTCTACTCATGCACTTTATATTCTCCTTAAAGAGTTCCTCATTTGTTTTATTCATCTATTTATGGTCATCGCGATTCACTAATTTATTCTATTTAGATATTTTATTCATTATGTTTATCATTACTTTATCTATTTAATTTTATTTATTATTATTTTTGTTTAATTAATTCATTTTATTTAATCTATTTTATTTTATTTCTATTTCTCTTTTATTGGTATCAAAAGGCTCTAGAGATAATTTGCAGCTTAACCCAATCCAACTGCACACGCTATCGGTATCCATGTTATCCGGTCAAATTTATCACCCCTGGATTTCAGCAGAAAATTCTGAAAGCAAAAGTGATGCTCAGATATCGACCCGGAGGTTCAGAGGTTTTTCATCTGTCTTTTAAAAACTGCAAAAAAGGCGGACGTCTCCTTGGGACGCCCGCAGCCACTTCCCACCATTCCTCCCATTAGAGCGCCCAGCTGTGACCTCTGACCTTTCAGACAGTAATTAAATTGAATTATATTTGAAGCTGTTGAATGCTAGCGAAGAGGGTTATCCTTGTGTACAGCTGTGGGTTGAGAGAGAGAGAGAGGGAGGGAGAGAGGGTCTACTTCAGACTGTTTAAGGAGGTCTAAGAAGTAACAGGATGTGAGATAAACCTACATGGTGAAGACACAAAAAACAACTTGTATTAGAAATAGAAGAAAGACAGACAGACAGATAGACAAAGAGAAAAAGAAAGGTTATCTCAAAACACACACACACACACACTGCCCAAACTACTACAGATCAGTCATGTGCAGCTTGGATGAGGGGGGCCGTCCAGTTTGTCCGTTGGGACCGTAGCAGTGCATGCTGGGAGCGTGTTGAATGTATCGTTTCATGAGAGAGATGGTCGAGATTTCAGCAGATGGGGACCGATGGAAGCATGCGGGCGAGAGGAGACTGTTGTGACAGAAGAGCTAAGTGATCCATTACATGTTTATGAGGCATTACAGGGCGTTCTCAGGGAAGCTCTGCGGCTCTCCAGCTGCGTTTGCTATCAGGCTTCTCCCACTCTGTTTATCTGGTTTAGGACCCACTTCAACTCTGTGGACTCCCACCGGGCTGTGGGCTGTAGACTAACACACACACACACACACACACACACACACACAGAGAAATATATAGAAATGTACATCAACACATGCTGAAACAGAAACACACGCATACACACATACACAACCACGCACACACACAAACAGACACTTGCAGAAATACACACGAACATATGCAGACCAAAATACACTCATTGAGATGATAAATGAAGAAATTTACTCCAACACCCACACCCCCACACAGAAGACGTGGTCCTGAGAAAGTGCAGTGACAGAGGGGGTGTCAGTTTTCGCATAAGGGTCCTACAAGGTAAACATCAGTACCGGTTTCTCCGGGCTCCTGAAATTGGCTCTTCCCACAGTCTGCAGCCTGTCCATGGCCGCCTCCCGGCTGGGAGAGCAACCCCGGAGAACCCTCCCCCGGACAGATCAGGTGGGAACGCCACAGCTTGTCTGATCACACTGACTCATCACAACACGGGCGCAGCGGTGCATCATGGGAAATCAGGAGGTTTCGGCAACCGGCTGTAGATCCGGTCATAGATCTGTGCAGACGATGTGTGGTTAACACACACAGATCACAATCTCTGAGCTGTCCCTTTTCAGTAAAGGAGCGTTTATTCATTCGTATATAAGTCTTGCTTTTCGCCTGTTTACATCAAACATTTCAGTATGTCTAGTTTTATGATATCTTCCGTTAGCCATTTCGGCTACTGAAATAATTCAGTTTCCCCGAAAAAAGGTCAGTTAGTAGGTTTACATAAACCCCGACACCCTAGCAGCAACAACTTAGTGGTAGTGTTTGTAATGCTCAGGTATGTATGTATATGGATCATTTACATAACTGCTATTAGCCATTATAGCAGCTATCAGCAATGGTACAATGGTTATGACGGACATAATAACCTGCTCTTCTGAAATGTCCTGCTCTTTGTGGCCTCAACATTTCTTTGCCCAATTTTTACACGACACGGAAGAGAATTCCGTGGATGTTGCCGCTGTTGCACAACAATCGACCCTCTGGGCACAAATAAAAACCTACTTGACTTACCTGATTTTAACGTTACCCTAATATTGATAAACAGATGGACGCGTTTATATGACCATTTTTAAAGTCGCAATTAGCATCTGGCTGACTCCATAACCGACCACCGGAAGGAACAGGCGACCAATCGCTGTTCGGGTGGGCGGGACTCCGTGACTGACTCCAAAATGGAGTCGAGCGGCAAATTCGTTTTAAGTAACCAAAACTCAGGAGTGGCCAACATGTCGGTTGGGGACGTGAGCAATGGAAAAGTCTCCCGGCAAAAACCCCCCCAAAAATCAAATAAGACTGGGTTAAACCCCAGTATTTGGCTGGATCGCAACTAAATTTATCAAACGGCTGTTTTTGCGTGACTACGTTTAAAAAGCGACTGTTTTGACATCGGTTCCGTGAACGGCTGATGACGTAATAGAAAACTTCGCGCGGATTCATTTTTGAAAGAGCAACGGCCAATGGGGAAACTCCGACTTGGCCGTCCGACCAATGGGGAAACTCCGACTTGGCCGTCCGACCAATGGGGAAACTCCATCGCTCAGTCACGGCCTGGCTTCGCTGTTGCAGTCCAGCCAACAAAATGGATGTTTGTCGGCTTTGAGATTGTCATCATGACGACAAGAAGAGGAAGTATAATTCACTCAATCATCCATCCATGCATCCATCCATTATCTTAACCGCTTATCCTGCTCTCAGGGTCATGGGGAAGCTGGAGCCTATTCCACCAGTCATTGGGCGGCAGGCGGGGAGACACCCTGGACAGGCCGCCAGGTCATCACAGGGCCCACACACATACACACCCATTCATTCATAGGGACAATTTGGCAGAGGTGGAAAAACCCGGTCCAGAAAGTAAAAACCCTAACCATCCATGTATTAAACCAGCTAATTTGGGAAACTAGTCAGTGCAATCTGATGGTTTAGTACATGGGTGGAGTTAAGACACAGTTAGGGTTTTTACTTTCTGGACCAGGTTTTTCCACTTCTGCAATTTGGTATGGCCAATTCACCTGACCTACATGTCTTTGGACTGTGGGAGGAAACCGGAGCCCCTGGGGGAAACCCACACAGACACAGGGAGAACATGCAAACTCCACACAGAGGACGACCCAGGATGACCCACCAAGGTTGGACTACCTCGGGGCTCAAACCCAGGACCTTCTTGCTGTGAGGCGACCGCGAATTCATTTAATCATAAACCAGCAATATGCTTTACATTTGGAAGAACTGGGCCCATCAGAGCTAGTGAGGCGCTACCCCTTTGCTGACTCCCTACAGACAAAGGTCCATAGTTAAAAATCAAGGCTTTCACTGTAGGTAGTTGGCAGACAGGAAGGGGTATCGTGATATGAAACTGTTTAAGACATATTCTTTTCACATCTTTGACATCGCTGATAGCATGAGTCAAACGTGCCTTGAGGAGAGTGCGATCAAATCCGTAGATATCAATTAGTTATTAGCTATCATAGTTATGAATGTTGGAGTGTTGCTAGGGGGACGTTGAAATCTGTAACACAAGGAGTTTGGAGGTGAAAGGGCCGATATGTCCAAACAGATTTGGTCAGCACCAGTCAGACAGAGCACTGTAGGAGTTTCTCGCATTTGTTAGGCTAGAACGATGATCTTATTGTTCGTCTGCGTGCAAATTTAATTAAAAATGTCAATCTAGTTTAATTTGATCTAATCTAATCTAATCCACAGATTATGGGGTTTCAGTTTCAAGGCCGCTGGGAGAGACGTGGTGGGCAGAAGCCTCAGATCTCATTACGGCGAGGATTGATGTTGCTGAGCTGCGGGACAAACACAGCAACGTCAGATCAGCGGGATTAGCACCGAGGCGCCATGGGAAGCCAGCGAGAAGGCCGGGGAGCCAGTTTCCCGCTCATCTCTGTCCATCGAAAGGCCTCTTCTCAGCTGGAAAGCACAGAGGGGTAAAAATTAATCTCTGTGTTCGTTCGCCCTGTTTTACTTCTCTCTGTATTATTTTCTTCAGAATGACAGAGAGGACAGGTACATCACAAACCCTGGGGAAAAAGTTCTCAAACTGCATGTTGGTCTAGTCTGTTAAGGTTGTGGTTTGTGTGTGTGTGTGTGTGTGTGTGTGTGTGTGTGTGTGTGTGTGTGTGTGTGTGTGTGTGTGTGTGTGTGTGTGTGTGTGTGTGGTGGGATGGACAGAGAGAGAGAAAAGTGAGAGAGAATGTCAGAGAGCTAGAGAGCCCGAGAGCTTCAACACTTGCTAGTTTCTGTAAATAAGCAACCCTACACTATCAATACCGCCTCACTGCATCTGTAAAACACACACACACAGAAACAAACACAGGACAGCGATACTGTATACCAAACAAACACCCCGTTCTAACACAACCGTGTAAACTCTGATAGACAGCAGCGGTGTTTGAGGACAGTGCATCGGCGGGCCTGTGAGAACGCCGGAGGAACGGCGGGAAATCTGGTTCACCGGTCAGGCGATGAGGACAGGCAAGCAGCCGCTCATTACAATCAATGACAGCATTGTTCTGAGTCCAGAACCCGGCGGACCTGCTCTGACGGTTCACACACTCGGGTGGACCTTGAACAGGAAAGATCACGTGACCACCTGAGCACTCTCGGTCCAGTTATTGATTAGTAGCACAATACAAAATGTTCCCCGTGCAATGTTCTCAAGGATAAATTCTTCACACTGTGAACACTGTATAAGAAAGAGCCACTATTTCACATTTCCGTGCTAGAGTGAACTGGGCTTAATGCAAAGAGTATAGTGTAAGTGTATAAGGAGTAGTGTAGTGTCACCTGTCTATGGATGATGCCTTGTGGCAGCATTCTTTAACTTTGAGGGGCCATGCTAATATTTTCAAAGAAACTATACAGATTTAATGATGAATCACAGGAGTTGTGTCAATTTTGTGTATTATTTTCTAAATTTGTCTGGATGAACAGGAGGACAGTGCAGCGTTTGGCTTCAGTGCTGCGTCCTCTCATGTGGAGTTATTGGTGCTTTCACTCAAATCCTAAAAGGAGTATGGCGGGGGGGGGGGGACAACCGTTGCAAATTTTTCTTTTTGTCCTCCGATACCAATCCTGTGGCACGTTCTTCAGCTCTGTTTTTAATCCCTAACTTGCTTTTATAAAGTCAGCCGCATAACACTTCTTACTTTATTTTTCCATGCATGGGTATAACTCATTTAGAAATGTCTATCTTATCTCCTTATTATCTTCTTATTTCATATTATCTTATTTCATATATGACCTCTGTGTTGCAGCACTTTGCTGCAATCTGGCTTTGTGTTTGAAGAGTTTGCTTGATTTGACCTGATAGATCACCAAATACTGTGAACCTAAGAGATGCAGCACCTGCATTTCCACTAAAATGTCCCAGCATTAGTAACTGGTTGGCTCATTTGAAATAAACAAACTGGCTCAATTGAGTTCCAGACGGCCTGATTTGAAGGTCAGACTATATATATATACATATATACATATACACACACACACACATATATATATATGAGCCTGGTGGTGTGCATGTGAGAACATGAATCCAGTCTTCTCTGGTAGGATCTATTGTCTGCAAGAGTGGCAAGCTGCAGGTTCAGACTTTTTTTTCGCCTGACCCCAAAATGGAGGAACAAATTCCTGGCCTCCATCAGAGCGAATGACTAATTTACTTCTTTCCAGAAAAGTCTACAAATGTTCCTCTTCCAGGTCTACCGTCATCCTTAAATGGGCTCTAGTGACTCTTCATAGCTAAACTGAATCATCTACTCTTGATGTCGGCTATTGCAACTGTGCCATGACTTACTTAAAAACCATTCTTATAGTATCTACTGTGTCCTTCTTCTACTTGCACTGGACATGTTATGCTGTAATGATAATGATATATCTGTGCTACAAGTCCAGTAGTATTAATACTACTACTTCATATAGCACTACTTCTTCTAGATAATTACTATGTTACAAATGTACTAATGCTACTGCTACTTCATAGAGGGCTACTTGCAACAGTCTCCAGAAAACACAACCTGTTGAGCCGGCAAAACATGGTCACACTTCCAGATCTTTGTCTCGTTTATGAAATACTGCATCACTTGCCCCCAACCCCCACCGCCTGGCATCTTCATCACGCAGCTTTCACATTTGACTCGATACAGCGGAGCCACAGTACGAAGGGGCTGTCAGACACCATTTACACATTCAGCAAATCCACATTCTCAGTTAGAGCACCCCAGGAGTGGAACAGTTCACTGGGCGCCATCAGAAACTTCAACACATAAACACGTAGCACCGCTTCTTCACTGCACAGTTAAAATCATGACTCATCAGCAATCAACAACGCTTTCAGTAAATCACCCACAGCCCCCGTCCTGGTTTACTGTTGCTTGTTTGTTTGTTGTATACAGTTAGCACATGTCGTCTCTACATCTTTGTTATCCATTGTTTCTTCTCTTTTAGTACCGTTTGTCCATAAATGTCTTATCTGTGATGTTTTGTTTTGGGGTTGTTTTTCTTTTTTTATTGAAAGTGATTTATCTTATCTATACTCAAAAAAAATATTCAACCCATAAGTTAAAGCTTATGTATTTCAGTTACATGTCAATTTTCCATCCCATTTGATCACATAGCTCCAATGTACAATATGACAAGTCATATTGTACATTGGAGCTATGTGATCAAATGGGATGGAAAATTGACATGTAACTGAAATACGAGGGCTTTAATTTATGGGCTTAAATATTTTTTTGAGTGTCCCTACCCAGGGACTGCGGATGAAACTTGCCTTCCTGGCTAATTCTGGCACATTCACAGCAGCGTTTTTAATGTGTGTCGTCCCTGCCAAATAAACTAAGAGAGGAAAGGATGAAACTATTGTGACGTGGGTCAAATAATGGACTTCTCAGCAAACCTTTCAGAGTTAACAAGCAAGCTTTTAATGACCGTAAGCCAAGCTAGTCATAACAGACACGGGCGAATTCGCTACACTATGATAGGACCGCTACTTCGCAGCTGGACTGCTGCTACCACGTCATGCAGTTCTGTGACGGGATGACGAGTGTGAGGCGCTCGACACGATGCCCGCCGGTATCGCTCCTAAAGCCATCCGCCAAGTGAACGAATCAGTATCGGCGCACACCGACGCGCGCGCGCGCGCCTTAGGTAAACGCGGGTCGTGTTCGCGTTGCCCACAGAAAGCTTGGTCTCTTAATGTATGCATTTATGTTGGACACGGTGGCCCTCCTGCCTGGCTCCCTCCTCCGAAGGCGTCTCTTTGAAACGCCCTGCGGAGAACAATGAAGCAGCTGGATTTCTGCACATGTGCCTTTGAGCGGCCCTGAAGCCCTGTCATAACTCGATCTGCCTCCATCGCGCGCGCGCGCACACGCACCACGCATACCTCTGCTGGAAGAGGTTAGGTGTGTGTGTGTGTGTGTGTGTGTGTGTGCGTGTGTGTGTGTGGGAGGGGGTCAGTGTATAGGGGAGATGGATGGTGGTGCCCACACAAAAGAATATTTGATTTGCTTCTAAAAACCGCCACATGAAAGAGAAGCCCAGCAGGGGAAAAGAGCAGAGGGCAAAAAAAAAAAAAAGAAAAAAGGAGGGGGCGACTCTTCATCACCAACGCCATTACCGCCACCACCACCATCGTCATCATATATTTTTGCGTGGCTGTGAATGTTGAAGCGTGTTAATGTAATTGGGGTATGTATATATGAGGCTCAGGAGAAGGTAATTCATATTCCATGTCTTTTGGGGGGTCAGTTGGAGGTGTCCTTATTTGTCTCGCCTGTTCCTCCGAACGGCACCCCCCCCACGCACACACACACACACACACAGATTTTAGCAAACTGATGAACTGTCGTCTGCATTCTACAAAAGAATGTGTTTTGATCTCAGAAAGCAAATGTGAAATAGTACCCACACAAGCCATGAAAACCTATTCAAATTCAGCCCCGAGTTCAGTAAATATATCTTATCTTGTTGGGGCAGAAACGGTCCGTCAACGCACCCATTGGCTGACTAATTGTCATTAACAATGCAGGCATTTCTGACACAATGGTAAGTTGCCCTATCTCCACCATCTCTTTATCTCTGCATACTGATGGACTATTCTTCTTGCCACGGGCAATGGGACACAGACCCCTCCCTCTCTGTCGTGTGATTGGTCCAAAGTTTCGCCTCCCGGGCTCTGATTGGTCCATTAAAGTTTTGATGCGAGCGAATAAGTTGAGAAGCCTCGGTTCGTTTTCCCCACTACAGACTCGAGTCTGCAGTTCGGAGGGGAGTCGGTAGAATAGGGGAGCTAAACTATGGAGATTATCGAGAAAAGCTTAGTACTCGTTTTATAAAAGACTTTAGTTTGCAAAGAGTTAGGATAACACGCATCTGGAATAAAATTTCGCTCCCGTTTTTTCCCCCCCTTTCGTCTACTGTCGAAAATGGAATTTTGGATTTACAAGTTGGGAATCTTCTTCCTTGCCATTTTTGACGTCGTTTTCTCAAACTATTCGGAGGACCAGTGCAGCTGGCGAGGCAGGCAAGTACTTTGTGTATGCATATAACGAGGCAATGAGCCTTATAAGATGCATGCATTTCAGGATTTATTCCATGCATTTTATCAAGAGGTGGAGAAATTGTCTGTCTGTTAGTGAGTTGGGGACTTTTCCCTCTGTGCAACTCTTTAATTGTATTTTGGTGGCAGTCAAAAGGACAACGCACATTTGAATGAAACAAGTTCGGACACGTTGTTAGGATGTAGTTAAAACATGTCATGTTCCCTGCTGCTAACTCGCTTTGGGGCTGGCTGCAGGAGAAAGCATGGGCAAGTCGAGGGAGACATAAGGTGTAAGGATTAAAATATGTTATTTAAACAAAGAGAAAAGACATAATTTAGATGTTTTAGACTGTTGTTGTATTGAATTCATCTCGATGTTGGTGATCTTCAACTAAAGTTTTAACTATAGTAGACTTATATTCTTCGTGACATTGGCTCTAGTGATGCTGTGCAGTTCTCCTGTCTGCCGCTAGGCGGCGCTTCTTTCTGAGCACGTCTGACTTCTCTTCATCATGAATGTCCTTTTAATCCTTTTGCGTCTTCTTAAGAGTCGTTTCTGGTTCCTTATACGTTGATCCAGGAATCTTTTTGATGGTGTTAAGTGTCACTTCTTAGAATCCCACATCTAAAACCAACCCAAAGAACCAGACATCCTGTCATGGCCGCTTCAATCCCCCCCCAAATTTTTGAGTTTCCCACTTGGTGGTTTGTGGGTGGCTCCGATTTCCAAGCCAGACTGGGATGAGAACAGTTTCAGGGTTTGAAGTTCAAAGTTTTGAAAACAAGACTTTACTTAACCTTGACCCCTTCTCTTCTCTTACTCCCCCTCTCTCATTCATCTCTCTCTCTCTCTCTCTCTCTGTCTCTCTCTCTCTCTCTCCCTGTCTCTCTCTCTATGTGTCTCTGTCTCTCTCTCTCACCCTCCTACAGTGGGTTGTCCCAGCAGCAGGGCAGTGTGGAACAGATTTCCCTCCACTGTTCAGAGGGGACCCTGGACTGGTTGTATCCCAAAGGGGCCCTGCGTCTCACCCTGTCCCCCCGCCTACCCTCTGCCGCTGTGGGGCCGGCGGGCGGCAGCAGCTCAGGCCTCATCACCGCCTGCGTCAAGCCCGCAGAGGAGTTCCACGGAGCCCAGCTGTACCTGGAGAGAGATGGGGTCCTGGAGCTCTTGGTAGGAGACCGCCTGGCATCCTCCCCGCCGCCGAGAGTCCGCTGCTTCAGCCGCCTTCCCGGGGAGAGGGTGGCCCTCTTCCTCCAGGCTACGCCCCACCAGGACATCAGCCGGCGCATCGCTTCCTTCCGCTATGAGCTGAGAGGTGATTGGACGGCACGGCTGTCACTCGACTCTAACCCAATCAGCAGTGAGGGTGAGTTTACGGAGGCGGGCAGAGGCTATAGGGGGTTGATGTGGGGTCATATTTTGACAATCGTAAATTTCTCCATCCTCTTTTCTTTCCATTCTATTCAAATGGTTGCATGGAAAAACAGACGTTTTTGCTAAATTATCACCACAACAATGACTCCGTTGATTCAGTTTCCTTGCAAGGAACATTGAGTCATATTGTATTGTATTCCAGAAAATCCCCCTCTCAAAGTGACTCATAACTCCTAACAGGCCTCTTCTGTGGTTTTGGACCACTGGTGCTGTGCAGGGTCCAGTGGGGGAAGGCTGCCACAGAGACTGAGAGAGAGAGAGAGAGAGGGAGGGAGAGAGAGAGGGAGAGGGTCCACTGGTTTAGATGTGGGTCCACTGGTTTAGATGTGTAGGAAGCTGGACTGAAGGGCATTGGAGGGTTGGAGGGGGTTACAAAAGGCTGGTATGGGGGGGGGGGTTCTCCAGAGTTCAGAGCCCTTTTCATTGGGGGCCGCATGAGCATTCTGGGATTACTGTGGTCGCCTAGACGACACAGAGGCCTCTTCCCAGCTGAGATGCTCTCCTTCTTTGTTGAACTGCCGCTCTGTGGGAGTACAACCCCACCACCACCACCACCACCACCACCTCTCTCTCTCTCCCTCACACACACACACACAGACACACACACACACACACACGGAAAAGCACACACTTGCAAACTGATTAGACGTGGATTGGTGGGAGGTGTGTGTGTGTGTGGGGGGGGGGGGGTAGAGAGGAAAGAATCCCATTAATCAAGAAAGTTTTCTTTTCTCCTCGGGGAGAGAGTGGAGCTGGAGGGGGGGGGTTTCCAAGGAGAGCAGAACTTTAAAAGATGCCAGGAAGTTTTTTTTTTTCCTCTCCTGTTCTCCAAGATTCAGTCAATTCACTCAACGGTGTTGGTTTCTTTCTTCTCTCGTCGCCATCTGTGGATTCCCTTTCAGGAATCTCAGGAAGGGCACTCTGTTTTTTTTTTTAATTTTTGTCCTCCCTCTCTCCCTTCTCCTCAGATTCTTTAGTTTTCTTTATTTATTTTTTTCCTCCTGCGAGGGGTCCGAGCTCTAAACAGCTGCGGGCGAGGTTGCTGGGCCGCGGTGGGGAAGGAAGTACCTTCTGAAAAGTCTAAGAAGAATTTAGGCCCCTTGTAACTTTGAAGTCCCCCTCCCCCTCTGCCGCGGCCCCCGTCCAGCGGGCTTTGATGAGGTGTGACTGCGGACGCCCTCGTGGCGGTTTAGCTAGCTGAGGGGAAGTTTCAGTATGCCCTTAAACCGTCTGGGCTTGGCAGAGCCTCGCACCTTCAACCCCCCTCCCCCCCTCCCCTATACATAAAAGTAACAGCTGGCTGTAAGAGCGTGGCGGTCGTTCTCCCCCGTGCGTCTTTACACGCCGTTTTTAGCCCCGACCATTCACGTCTCACGACTCCTTCACATTTGATCCCAGGCCGGTACTCCTGAGGTTTTATCTGGAAGTGAGGTCCCTCGTGTCTAAGGGTTTATTTAGTGTGATGGGATACAGGCATCTTATTGCAAAGGTTGTGGTGTTGTGTGGCTCATCAACTGACTCTGCCCTCCCTCTCTCTCTCTCTCTCTCTCTCTCTCCCCCCCCCCCCCATCCAGATGCCTGCAGACCCTGCAATAACACGGAGATCCTGATGGCAGTTTGTACCAGTGACTTTGGTGGGTTCATGTTTCACAGCCCCTCTGAAATCACAGACAGACAGACAGACAGACAGACAGACAGTCAGACAGGTTGATTAATTGCCCTCGGGGGAGATATTTTTTCTCTCTCCGGTGTTTGTTACGCAGACCGCAGCAGATATAGGAAAACTGAAATGCAGGGTTTGACGTAGATACACCCGCCTGGTTGTCCCCAATAACTTTCACAAAGAAACAGCACAGAATTGTACAGCCATACAAAACTAACAAGCACACAATCCCACAATCCCACCAACCAACCCCGTCTCATCATTTGTGTCCAATCGGCTTGAAGTCAGAGAGCTCCGGGTCTAAGATTTAAGATTCTCCCTCCAAAAACCTATTAATATATGCCAAGGTCAGAGGTTAAAGAGCATTTCTTTTGTCACCTGTTCTCTCACTACTCCCCCCCCCTTCCAGAAGGCCCTGTAGTGGACTAATCCCACCCCCCCACCCGCCCGACAGAAAAGAGCAGTGGTTTAATCCTTAAGAGTCTGATTGAGCTGTAAGAGGAATGACTGGCAGCCCAAAGGACAACTTAAGTCAGAGGCCTTTTGAACCTCCTCAGCTCCTGTTTTTGCTTTCACCATAAACTGATGACTAGGGCTGCCAATCAGCAGGAACCTACCAATGTGATATTACAACATTTTAGTGCTGGTAGGCTATGTATTGCAATTTTTCTAATATCGTGATATTAAAGATACCGCAATTCAATATTTCGGTTTCCCAAGACTCATTCCCCTCTTACCCATCAGGGCCCCAGACTAACTTTTTCATGTAGCTGCACCATCACATAATTTAGGTGCACCCACAATTTTTCCCTGTGCAGCAATACTATATTTAAGCGTTACCTTTTTTGTCAGTTCCCGTACATATTGGTAATTTCTTAACACAGTACCGGGGACAGGGGAGACAGGTGGAACGGTTTTCCTCCGCCGATGTCGGGTCTGGGCTGGGTCTTTCAGGGCCAGGGACTGGTGTAATGAGCACTGCAGCATAATCAATAGTTCTCTTCATGTTAAATTACCGGTATGTTTTAAGGTTGTGATGTCATTTGAGGAGGCGCACAGGGTGCGATCTCACACATACACGTATGCTTTATTTCCCACCCGCATTCAGCGAAGACCCACCCTACTCTGCCTCTGATTGGCTAGTATTCGTTGCCTTCGTTATTTAGATTGGTTAGGTTTAGGCATTAGGGGGGAGACGGTTAGGGTAAGACTATCAAGGTCAGAGCCAATCGGAGGCAGAGCAGGATGCAGTAGGATTTCTTCGCATAATGCGGGTGGGGGGTTGGCTTTCACCTGCTGGCGAGCACTGAAGGAGAGGATGGAGATGATTCAGATTCAGACAACTTTATTTATCCCAGAAGGGCAATTCAGATGAAGAGCGATGCGGAGTTGGCCTGTACACTGGGATGTGTTCTGGCAACTGTGGTCAGGGGGCGTGTCCTTCTGGTGACGTTGAGCCAGGGGGAGGGGCCAACTTTGAACGTCGTGTTCCCAAACTGACAATTCCTACTCATTCTACCTTTAAAAAAACCTTTCAAGAACAACAAAAATACATCTTGATAAATATCAATATTAGTCTCACTGCTCATTCTTAGAGGCAAAACAAGACTAGGTGAACAAATAAACAGTTTGATTCCGAAAAAAATTGTAAACTCTTGCTAAAAGTAGAACTGCTGAGCAGTCTTCTGTGTGTCTCTGAAATGGCACTGAAACTGTAAAGAAAAATGTGAATCGCCATCATTATACAGCATTCAGTGGTACCCACTCTATGTATGTGCTGTTGTTATTCACATTTTCCTATATCTGTTTTTATGTAGCCCACTGAAGGTAGTGGCAAACCAGAAAGTAAGGGTTGTAGTTTTCAAATTCAGATCGTCTGCCAGTGATGTCACTCTTCCGCACAATTTCAGCAGCATTTCAGAGACACATGGAGGACTGCTCAGTGTTATGGCTGCTTATGGAGTGATATTACAACATGTGTATATAGAGAGATAATGTTGGAAATCATGACTACTTCCCTCTAAGACCAAACACAACCATTTGAGTAAACAGAAACCACTTACTAACCATCATGTCCTCTTCTTCCCTCCAGTGGTCCGCGGCAACATCCGCTCAGTGGAGGAAGACGAGAACTTGCGCGCGGCGGTGATAAAGGTCAGCGCCACGCGGGTCTTCAGGCAGAAGTATGCCTTGTTCACCGGCACCAGCCGCCTGACCAGCCAGGGCGAGATCCGGACTCTGCTGCAGTGTGGCGTGAAGCCCGGGCCCGGGAGCTTCCTGTTCACCGGCCGGGTACACTTCGGCGAGGCCTGGCTGGGCTGCGCCCCCCGCTACAAGGACTTCCAGTGGGCCTACACCATGGCCAAGGAGGCCCAGCAGATCCCCTGTGAGCTGGCCGTGGACTGAACCGAGAAAACAACCCCAGTAGGTTTGCTGAACACCGCGCCCGAACCCACTCTCTGGACTTCCTCCATTTCCTGGAGAGGCAGTTCAGGAAGAACATATGTGGGACGTCTATGTGCGGTTCTGTCACAGCAGGTCCGTTGGAAGCGGTCTTCCCAAAGGAACCAAAAGAGAGAACTTGGATTTCCTGTGATGCTGTTCGCAGTGCAATATGCAGTCATCTGGTCCCTGAAGATGGACAGAGTTGGGACACGGTCAAAGTGAAGACTTCAAGCGTTTGACTTATTTTTCGTAAAGATGCCGTTTTGCTGATTCAGAACGTGTTTTTGAAAAAGCTTTCCACTCAAGGCGAATTCGTTAAAGCTGTTAATTCAGGACTGCTGGATGTCTGTCGCGTTGTTCAAACTCAGGAAAAACAAGAAAATGTTCTGTTCTGAAACTGTTGTCACTTAGCTGATATTTGAGTGTTCAGTCTCAAGGCCGGTGTCATTACCATCCAAGGCTTCAAAACGCCTGCCCACGTTTTCGTTCCACAGTGTTCTTGTTTAAAAGACTGTTTGACTTCCTATTCTTGGCAGTCGAGCTGATGTTTTCGGTAGCTAATTTTACTTACAGGAGCCATTCTCAGTGTTGCTATTCTTTTGGGAAATTGCAAAAAGGTCCCTATTGAAAGAATCTTTTTTTTAAAAAACAAAAATATTTGCACTGAAAAGGTAAAGGGAATGATTTGGAAAGTGTAATGCTGCAAGCACTGAAAGCCAAATAAAAAAAAAGCAACTATATGTAGCATAGAGGAGCAATTGGGAAGCTAATATATGCACAGATCGTACGAGAAGGAGGAGTGACGCTGGGCTAACTGAGCACGACCACACACTCACAGCTTAGCAGGCCAGTGCTGAAAGCACTTTGATAATAAAGCCGACTCTGAGATTCAGTTTCTACATATAGACACAGGGTAAGAGTGCTTCGGGGAAAACCCTGTATAAATATCACAGCAGGCCACAGTTCATGTAAAGTACATTGCCATCTTATGTGAAATCACTCGTTTCCTGTGTTTCATTTCTGTGGCTGTCACGTTACACAAGTTTTTTATATTTTGAGTGGTCTGAAGTTGGCGGCTCTGCTGCAGCAGTTTGGCCAAAGCAGTTTGACGTTTCTGTTGGTGGAGTTTTTCTTTCCGCTGATGTTGCCACAACTTAAGTCCTGTTGTTTCTTGTTTCCTTTTCTAAGATGATGACAAAAATGAATTTACAAAATTGACAAAGCTTTTTTTTTTTCTTTTGCGCTATGATTTTAAGCGAGACCCGTTCGTTGAATGTCTCCTTGTACAATAACCACTGCTGACAACAGCCCTTTTCCTTCACGTCCAGGGATATCACACCAAGCGCCCCAAAACTGGGACGGAGATGCAGGAAATTCAGAACCTCGTCTATACGTAAACGGGGCCAATGAAGAGGGCCCTCAGTGTTAACTGAAGCCAGCTTGTTAAGAGGAGGTGATAATACTGGACAGGGCTAGCTTGACAGAAGTCTACACACCTTTAAAACTGGTGCGTTAAACGATTTTTTGATATCTGATGTGCACTATCTCAACAAGGGGAGGAATTCAAACCAAATCACCACCACGATGTGCTGGAGAGGTGTGTTTTATATGCTGTGTACTGCCATTTCACTGTTTGTTTGTTGATGTGTTTTTTTTTGTGTGTTTGTGGTAACACCAATGTGAATGTAAATATGTAAATAAGAAATTTTAGCAACAACGACATAAAGTAAAACCTTATGAAGTGATTACACACTGTCTCAGTATTGTGGAATGTTTGTACTTTTATTAAAACTTGGAAGGATTTCATACGTCTACCCACTTTGTTTTCTTTCCTCTGAAAGACTTTCTCAAAATATCTCAAGCGATCAATCGAAGGCCTCGACACGTACGGTCTAGCCATGAATGACACATTTCATCACGATACCGTGCACCTTACAAATAAACTACTGGTCTAATGGCCGGGTTATAAACGGCCCCGGCATCTCACGTGTCCGAGCGGTTTAATCCACGCCGGGGTCGGCGGGTCCTCAGGTTTCCAACTATTCTGGACTTTCTTCTCAGACATAAGTCACATCAAGTACCCATGAGGCAGATCCCTGAGGGGAGGGGAGGGGGGGGGGCTCCAAACAAATGGCTGGCCTAAAAGGGCGCGAGGCCTTTGGGGAGGAGAGATTTAAGGAGAGCCCGGCACCCCCGAGGGCCAATGCAGAGAAAAGGGTGAGCGGAAAACAAAACGAGAGGAATGCCGTTGTCCTCTGCCTCCCGTTTCAGGACACAGGAAGCAATAAATTGTCATTAAGGCGAGCGGAGCGCCGGACTCGGCTGAGCGGAGACGTGCCTTTAGTTCGTGCATTCAGGACGTTTAGTTCAGTTAAGCTCAGTTTAGTTAAATTTCAGTAAAGTCTGTGCATTAAAATTTTGGTAAAATTTTGGTTTAGCTGGATTTTACATGGGTGAGCAAACGCCATTCAAGACCAGAATTCGGACGGAACGGAGGGGAAGTACAACAAAAGTTAATTTCAAAGTGAAAATCATCACAAAAAGATCTGATAAAACTACTAATTTGTGAAATTGAGGGTAAAAAACAAGACAAAGGGCTAAACTAATCTAACCTCATAGGGAACAAGCCACCAAGAAAAACAAAACATGAATCGAGTGGATCACAGAGTCTAAAAAGAACGAATCAAAATAAACATCATGCAGGAAGTGACGTCATGGAGGAAGTAAGTATGATAATGGGGGGGGGTATACATATGTGTGTTTGGATGTGAGTGAAGGTGAAGGGGGAGGGTAGGGGTAGCTCGTATCTGTGCGTTGATTTTTTGGGAGGAAACTTTTGGTCCATCATCCAGAACCTTTGCTAGGTATGGGTGAAAATGTGCTCGGCGAGGCCACAACCTAAACCAACGCCTTGCTCAACGGCTCTCTGCCCTGTCTTATCCTCACCGGGTCTCATTTCTCACAGACCCGGGCCGCCGATACGTCCAAGCCTGGTTCTGACTTGAATGCATGAAAAACACATATTTCTGAGCTTCCAGCGGACAATACGGGGACACACACACACACACACATCACTCGAACCACCGCGTTCAACTCACCCCCTGTTTCTGCCGACCCAACGACACCGGCAAGAACCCCAGAGTACCCTCCAACCAAAATGTGCGGTACACGTCCGGCCGTGAACCAGATGTCGGCTGGGCATGTGTGTGTGTGTGTGTGTGCAACCGTGTTGTGCACGCTGGACTACGGCACATCTCGATTTGAAATCTCTGATTTACGGCGTCTGCAAACCGGCTCGGAAAAATTGCAGCTGGGGATTTAACACAGTGTTGAATTTATAGGGG
The DNA here is from genome assembly GCF_029633865.1 of Lampris incognitus. NCBI lineage: Eukaryota > Metazoa > Chordata > Actinopteri > Lampriformes > Lampridae > Lampris > Lampris incognitus. Next base: position 11,301,637 of record NC_079227.1, read on the forward strand.
AGAAGAACAACAAAAGGGTCCAACATGCTTCCCATGTCTGGCATGCTATCACCCGTGGAAACGCCAACACACCAGCGCTCCATGGGAGTGAACCTCCAACCCTCCCAAATATTTACTGCCTCGATGCCCATGGAGGGGGGGAGGAAAAAAAAACCTTGGCTGGGGGCCCTGAGCTGAGTGACTCTGATCCCCCACCCCCATCCCACCCCCCCCCTCTCCCTCTCTCCTTCCTTCTCTCATCCTCCCAGTGGGTCTGGAGTTACTGCTGCAGGGCTGATAAGCTGAAACAAAGAGCACCGGCGTTATGGACCGGCCGCTGCTGCCAGTGCCGCCGCCGCCGCCGCCACCATACATCATGCTCCGTTTTGACACCGCTCGGCACCACGCGCTATTGTTGCCTCTGTGTTGGTGACCCAAGCCTGAACCTCTTCAGCGGCGACATTATCAACACAACCGGCGGTACACCCCTGTGACGCCTCGCTGTGGCCTGTCTTCTTATGGGGTATTATTAGAACCACAGCCCACTTCATTTGCCCGGGCGGTTCCTCCACATCAGCGCCACTCTGACTTGGTGCTGCGGCACCGACACACAACACAGGGTTTGACAAAACGCAACGCACAAAGTACAAAGTAATGTAAGTGGAAACAGTCAAAAGTGATACAAACATGTATACAAGGTCGGTATGCTGTGGTAAGCACAACACAACTCTGCTCCCTGTGTTGTGTGTTTACTGGTGTGTGTAAATAATATGCTACGCAGAGGATCAACGTGTAACCACGACTACACCACCTAACTGCTGATGTCTGAAAACACATGTCAACGTTTATTTACACAGCTTAATGCCCACTGGCAGCACTCTCACACACTCACACACACAGACACACACACACACTCAATCACTCACTCACAGACACACACACAGACACACACACACACAAGCACACTCACTCACACACACAAACACTCACACATACACTCACTCACTCACTCACTCACTCACACACACACACACACACACACACACACACACACACACAGACACACACACACACACACACACTCAAATGCACACCCAGACACAAACACATACTCATACACAGGAAAAAACACTCAAAACACTCACACACACACAAACACACACTGACACAAACACACACACTCACTCACACCACTCACAAACACACACACATAACACATGCAGACACACACACACACACAAACAAACCCACTCACTCACACATACACACACTCACTCACACACACTCACTCAAGCACACACACACACACACTCACTCACACACACACTCACTCACACATACACACTCACTCACACATACAATCACTCAAGCACACAAACACACTCACTCACTCTCTCACACACACACACTCAAGCACACACATATACACACACACACTCAAGCACACACATATACACACACACATATACACACACACATATACACACACACACACACTCTCCCTGAACCAGCCTCTTTCTAGTGTTACATCCATTAAAAAGCGCGCGTGTGACATCTCCATTTCACAATAGATCAGAACCTTCTCTCTCTTTCCTTTCATACCTCATCTGTACTCATGATGATTAAGTATCGTGTCCACCTAGTCACTGCTTTCATACCTCATCTGTACTCATGATTAAGTATCGTGTCCACCTAGTCACTGCTTTCATACCTCATCTGTACTCATGATTAAGTATCGTGTCCACCTAGTCACTGCTTTCATACCTCATCTGTACTCATGATGATTAAGTATCGTGTCCACCTAGTCACTGCTTTCATACCTCATCTGTACTCATGATGATTAACTATCGTGTCCATCTAGTCACTGCTTTCATACCTCATCTGTACTCATGATGATTAAGTATCGTGTCCACCTAGTCACTGCTTTCATACCTCATCTGTACTCATGATGATTAACTATCGTGTCCATCTAGTCACTGCTTTCATACCTCATCTGTACTCATGATGATTAACTATCGTGTCCACCTAGTCACTGCTTTCATACCTCATCTGTACTCATGATTAACTATCGTGTCCACCTAGTCACTGCTTTCATACCTCATCTGTACTCATGATGATTAACTATCGTGTCCATCTAGTCACTGCTTTCATACCTCATCTGTACTCATGATGATTAACTATCGTGTCCATCTAGTCACTGCTTTCATACCTCATCTGTACTCATGATGATTAACTATCGTGTCCATCTAGTCACTGCTTTCATACCTCATCTGTACTCATGATGGTTAAGTATCGTGTCCATCTAGTCACTGCTTTCATACCTCATCTGTACTCATGACGATTAAGTATCGTGTCCACCTAGTCACTGCTTTCATACCTCATCTATACTCATGACGATTAAGTATCGTGTCCATCTAGTCACTGCTTTCATACCTCATCTGTACTCATGACGATTAACAATCGTGTCCATCTAGTCACTGCTTTCATACCTCATCTGTACTCATGACGATTAAGTATCGTGTCCATCTAGTCACTGCTTTCATACCCTTCTGTACTCATGACGATTAAGTATCGTGTCCATCTAGTCACTGCTTTTATACCTCATCTGTACTCATGACGATTAAGTATCGTGTCCATCTAGTCCCTGCTTTCATACCTGATCTGTACTCATGATGATTAAGTATCGTGTCCATCTAGTCACTGCTTTCATACCTCATCTGTACTCATGATGATTAAGTATCGTGTCCATCTATTCACTGCGTCCACATCTCTCTCTTCATCACCTCCTTCCAGTACAATCATAGACGGTGTGAATACTGACGTGTTGATCATGTATAACAGATCTGTGCTATTGTGAACTCAACATATCGACTCACATAAACGCACATTATTGACATAATCTCTTGAGCATAACGTCTCACACATTATGTCTAATATGTAATTGATTTATGACACCGTCCAATTCCTGCCGTGTGTACTCGGCCAGAGTAAACAGATTTTGATCCTGAATGTGATTCTGACTCTGATAAGTTGGCACCACTACAGACATTTGAGCAGCTACAGTTCAGCTAGCAAAAACCTTGCTTTGTTAATGTTAATGTCATTGTCCCCTTGTTTTTATTGTGTCCACAATAATAATCCCCCCACTCCCCAACCCCACCCGGGCGCCTCCCCTCCCCTCCTCCTCCCATTCTGCTCTATTGTACAGCTGAATTATGTAGAGAGTCTGCAAAACAGGAAGACACTCAGGAAAGGAGAATCCGAAGTGATGGGAGAAAGTAGCCGGGGTGTGGACTTCCGCTGGACCCTGAGGGAGTCGCAGTGTGTGTGTGTGTGTGTGTGTGTGTGTGTGTGTGTCAGCTGGGGCCCAAACCCACAGTGAGGAGACAGGGAGGTCTGGCACATCGACAACTCCACCCGGCACATATGACCCTGTGGTCCCAACTGCAGGGCTCATCCGTTATCCACCTCAAACTGACTGCTCGCACACATCCAACAAACATGGCCACGTGCCGGGCAGGCAGCTATACAGACGGGTGGCAAACTAAAGGAAAACCCAACATAAAGTGTGTTAGTAAGTTGTTGGGCCTCCACGAGCCTCCAGAACATTTTCAGTGCTCCTTGTCTTAGATTCTACGAGTCTCAGAACTCTACTGGAGGGATGGACACAATTTTTCCAAAAGATGTTCCTTCATTTGGTGTTTTGATGATGGTGGTGGAGAGTACTGCCCAACACGTCGGTCCAAAATCTCCCATAGGTGGTCAACTGGGTTGATATCTGGTGACTGTGAAGGCCATAGCATATGATTTACATCATTTTCCTCCTCATCAAACCATCCAGTGACCCCTTGCGCCCTGTGGATGGGGGCATTGTCATCCTGGAAGAGACCACTCCCATCAGGGTAGAAATGTTTCATCATAGGATAAAGGTGATCACTCAGAATAACTTTGTGTAGGGCATCCGAGTAGCATAGCAGTCTATTCCGTTGCCTACCAACACGGGGATCACCGGTTCGAATCCCCGTGTTACCTCCGGCTTGGTCGGGTGTCCCTACAGACACAATTGGCCGCGTCTGCGGATGGGAAGCCGGATGTAGGTATTGCCCTGGTTGCTGCACTAGCACCTCCTCTGGTCGATCTGGGCACCTGTTCGGGGGGGGGGGTAGCATGATCCTCCCATGCACTATGTCCCCCTGGCGAAATGCCTCACTCTACTACTACTACTACTACTACTACTACTATTTCGGCTGCTCCCGTTAGGGGTCGCCACAGCAGATCATCTGTTTCCATCTCTTCCTGTCCTCTGCATCTTCCTCTGTCACACCAGCCACCTGCATGTCCTCACGGCGAAACTCCTCCCTGTCAGGTGAAAAGAAGCACCTGGCAATGCCACACGTATCTGAAGAGACATGTGGTAGTCTGCAGCCTTCCCCGGATCAACAGAGGGGGTGGAGCAGTGACCAGGAAGGCTAATATGTTCTAGATGGAACTTTGTCTGTTATCCAGTTCAAAAGGATGCATTTTCTTGCAAAGAATGTTAGCATTTTGTAGAGTTTCTCTTAAGCTTTATAAATAATAAAGTATAGTGGATCACACACTATAGTAACTATAAGAGCGTGTAAATCTCCCGCCCTATAATCTGCCAGAATTGCTGTATTTTCCTGCCAAGACCACAAGAAATGGGTGAGACTACCTGTCTCTATTTTGCACTTGGGACATTGGGGGGGGGGGGGGTCAATGTTAAATTTATGGTGTTGGAAGGGGGATATGTGGGCTCTGGAGTTGAATTGCTTTTACTCTTTTACAGACACTCAAGGTTTTTTGCACTCTCCAAAGTATCATTCTATCCATCAGCTGTAATCTCTACATTGAGTTCCCTTTCCCATGTTTCCTTTAGGTGAAAAGTGTTTGTAGTATCATACCCTTTGAGCACGCTGTAGACAGAGTTTATGGGATTTGTCCAGCAGTAATAAGAAAAGCTGCATCTCAGAGTAAGAGAAAGCTTGGTTGGCAAGGACTGCAGTGTCCCTCTTAACAAAATCCCTTATATGCAAGTAACGGGAAATGTCCTGTTTTTGAATACTGTATTTTTCGGTTAATTAACTAAAAGACATTAAAGTGCATACAGATTAGAAAGCCCTTTAGTTGCCCAAACCCAGAAGCCATTGTCTATTATTCCTGGTAAGAAATCAGGGTTACCATATATTGGAGTGAGGACAGAGGTGATTCGAGCTCTGCCCTCTAATCCTCTAATAATACGCCATGCTTTAACAGTGCCGACTGTAATTGGGTTATTACGGGCAGGCTTCAAAGATTTAAGGTTTTTAATAGATAATAAATTTGCTAAGGGAAATTTGGACATGGAGCTTTCTATATCAAACCAAAGAGATGTCGACTTATTATGCACCCAGTCAGTCAGCTGTAATGCGTAGGTGAGCAGTAAGTTGTTATTTTCAAATGTCAGGGTGGTCAAGACCGAACTCTGAGGATAAGACATAACGTAGCTATTTTGAGGTGTGACTTCTTCTTACCCCAAGTGAAAGAACTAATACAGCTAATCAGGTTTTTGATAGTTTCATGTGGGAAGACAACTGGAATCATCTGAATTGTATATAATATTCTACGGAGAATTTTCATTTATGCCAGAGAGAGCTTTTCTAGATCCACTCTTTAGGAACACTGCAACCACTGGGTCTGAATGAGGATTTTCATATAAGTGTTCTGCCATGAGTAACTAAAACAGATTCTATATGTTCTACGTTATATGATGGCTATAGTCTGATGTTTACAGAGAATTTCTCTCTATTGTTTCCTCCCACCGTCCAAAGACATGTAGGTCAGGTGAATCGGCCGTATGAAATTGTCCCTAGGTGTGAATGTGTGTGTGAGAGTGTATGTTGGCTCTGTGATGGCCTGGCGGTCTGTCCAGGGTGTCTCCCCGCCTGACGCCAAATGACTGCTGGGATAGGCTCCAGCATCCCCGCCACCCTGAGAGCAGGATAAGCAGTTTGGATAATTGATGGATGGTGTAAATTCGATGTGTTTAGTGCTTCTTCACTGTCTCGATAGACACCGTGTCTTTAACTTGTAGTCCATTATATCTAGGACTACAATTCCCTTGGTGTTTGTCAAAAGTCCAACTGACTGACACAAGTGTTCTGCATTAAAGCTAATCAAGTGATGTTCTCTTAGCCCTTTATATTTCTGCATTCACTTGCTATCTGCTCATGCATTGAAGGTCTTTGACCAAAAGCTTGCCAATATTCTTGTACAGATTTCAGTGTGTGGATGTTCGTTTCTTTTCATTAAGAATGGTCATTTTTAAATGAGCAACATGACCCAACCAAGAAAAAGGGAGGGCATCCCATGTCTCTAAATCAAGTCTAATGCATTCAAATAGGGAAGCAAAATTTGTTTTGTACATTTGGTAAAAAATGGGTGTTATATATATATATTCCTAAATATACAAAGCCCGCTGGGAACAATCTAAAGGGAAAGGGAGATGAAGCTTGAGGTTTTTGTTTTAAACTACCCAACGGCATTGCTTCTGACTTGTTGAAATTTATTCTGTAACCTGAAAAAAGCTCCAAACTTATTGATGATCTCCATAAGAGTAGAAATGGATGCACCAGGCTTAGACACAATGATCAGGACGTCATCACCATAAAGAGTAATCTTATGCTGTCTATCTGCAATGGTTAGGCCATGTATATCAGGGTTTGTCCCAACTGCCTCAGCAAGCGGCTCTACGGATAGGGTGAAAAGTAGAGGCAAGAGCGGACAGCCATGCCTGGTACCTCTCCAGATGTGAAAATTGGGAGATCGCCAACCATTGATAAGTACTGCAGAAAGATGATTATTATAGAGTAGCTTGATCCAGCTAATAAACTTTTCACCTAGACCAAATGTATGTAACGTATGAGACAGGTGAGTCCATTCAACACAGTCAAATGCCTCTCAGCAGCCAGTGAAACAGCCAGACCATCTATTAAATGCTGATGAAAAAACTGGATGTGTTTAGTAACGTGCGCATGTTGTCGCATAAATTACGACCTTTCATAAAACCAACTTGGTCCTCATTAACAACCACAGGGAGTAAGCCTTCCAATCATGTATTTTTGAGAGGAGTTTCAGATCCACGACTAGTAAAGAGATGGGCCTGTAGGAGGTGCAGTCTTCAGGCTGTTTACCCTTTTTCAATATTAAGGAGATATTTTCCTCCCTCAAAGACAAAGGAAGGACGCCCTTTTCAAATGAATCATTTAACATATCCGGCAGAGGGTCAAAACCAATACATTCTGGAACTCTTTATAAAACTCACTACTGAACCCATCTGGTTCTGGCATTTTCTCAGACAAGTAGCCCCTAATAGCATCAAACACCTCCTTCTCAGATATAGGGGCATCAAGAGTAGATTTCTCAACATCTGACAAGTTGGGGAGATTAAAAGAGAAGAAAAACTTGTCCATTAACTAAGGGGCATTGGCATGTAGCTCTAATTTATATAAATTTTCATAGAGGCTCTTTAAATGTGTCATTAATGGTTGAAGTGTCAAAAGACTGCTTACCATAGCTATCCATAATTGAGGGGATAGTTTGGGAGTCTGCCTTTATCTTAATTAGATATGCTAAGTATTTCTCTACTTTATCACCATGTTCATATAGTTTTTGTTTAGCAAATCTAATTTTCCCCTCTGCATGTTTTGTTAAGAGAGAGTCTAAAGCAGAGCAGTGTTCAGAAATGTCTTTTAAGCTTCCATTAAGATGGATTTTTAACAGTCTTTTTCAGCCTGTCAAGTTTGGATTCCAAGATCTCCCTTTGTTCAGCTTGCCTGCCTTATTGGACATATAAGGTATAATAAGACCTCTTGAAAATGCTTTGGTGTTTCCCATAGCAGTGATGGATCTTCTGTAGAGGCTGTCCCTCCAGGATTTCGCGGGCTTTTTTTGGGATTGTTGCGGCCTAAAATGCCTGATTTTGCACCAGCTCTTCTAAAAAAATCGCAATGCATGCTTTTAGCCAGGTTTTTTTGGCAATGATATTGCGGGGGCAAGTGAAAATTGCAAAAATAGTTGCGATTTTTGTATTGTTTTGTAAAACTCATTAAAAATTGAAGGCAACTAGTTCCAGTGAGAATAAAACCGCACTGTTCTGACTGTTATGAGCAACCTTACCAAAAAAGGCTCAGGGTTACAAAAATTCTGACAACATGGAAGTGAGTTTGGTGACGTATGGCTCAATGGTTTGCGCGGGGGGTTGCTATGATTGGTGAAACTCGCGGGAAGCTACGATGATTGGTCCAATTTGCGGAAACGTGGCGGTGACTGGCCAACATTGCAGGGTCGCGCAGAATTCACGGGGATTTATTGAATTTGTGCGACATTGCGAAATCATGGGGGCACCGATTTATAGAAATGATATAAATTCATCTGTGATAGAAGATATGAACTTTTGAACCATCAGAATAAAAGGGTTAAACCTCCAGTGTCTAGTCTGAGTAACCGGGTTTTTTAGGTTATATTGAATGAAGAAAGTAGCATAATCGGACAAAACTATATTCCCTATAGAGTTAGAAGGAAGTGATTGCAGTAATACTTTTGGAGTAAAGAAATAATCTATTCTTGTATAGCATTTACGGACTTCTGAAAATAAGGTATACTTTTATTTACCGGATGTGAAGCCTTCCATACATCTAATTCAAGTCCTCACAAAAGGCAGTAAGACTGTTAGTTTGGGGTGAAAGAGACGGTTTACTCAGAGGAGATTTGACCATAATTGGGCTTAAATTGTAATTAAAATATCCTCCAATCAACGAATTCCTGACGTTGAGATTTAGAGAATGCAGTAGTTAGAAAATCACCTGGATGACCAGGGGGGCAGTAGACATTCATAATAGCAATTTCTTCCCCATAAAATACACCTCTCACAATTAAGTAACGTCCTCCCGTATCCCTTATACAGTTTAGAAGTTTAAATTGTAATTTATTTTCGAAATAAAATAGCTACAGTTCTACTCCTTGACGTAAACGAAGAGAAAAAGATTTGCCCAAATCCCCCTCGTTGCAGTTTTAAGTATTTCTTATCATTTAGGTGGATCTCCTGCAGTAATGCTATATGTACCCCTTCCCTTTTAAGAAAAGTAAAAATCTGTCTCCGTTTAACAGGTGTGTGGACACCATTAACATTCCAGGTGCATCAATTCAACGTTGACATAGTCATGAGCGACAAAATATTTCTTGAGCACATTTTTCACCTACAAGTTGACATGTAATTGAAGTGAAAGCGGAGCGGCATAACAACCAACACACAAATATCATACATATAACGAAACATCATACATTTAAAGTATAACTTGCCTAACATTGGCATCAAAGTTAAAGCATTGTCCACTTAACCCGAAGAGAACTCGAGTGAAAGGGGTGTCTGACAGCAAAAAACCAAAAACCAAAACCTATCTGCTCAGAACGCCGAGAGGCATCGCCCCTATTCTAAGCTACATACATTTATTATGAAGAAAGCTCAATTTTAGTAGTATATACTCACAACCTGATGAACATCCCAACTAGTCAACACCTACTACTACTACTTTCGGCTGCTCCTGTTAGGGGTCGCCACAGCGGATCATCCGTTTCCATTTCTTCCTGTCTTCTGCGTCTTCCTCTGTCACACCAGCCCCACCTGCATGTCCTCCCTCACCACATCCATAAACCTCCTCTTTGGCCTTCCTCTTCTCCTCTTCCCTGGCAGCTCCATATTCAGCATCCTTCTCCCAATATATCCAGCATCTCTCCTCCACACATGTCCAAGCCATCTCAACACCACAATACAAAAACTTGAGTCAGTCTGACATTCACACGTTATCAGCAGGGGTCACATCCAACGACTGACAGTGCTCCACCTCAGCTGGGTTATCGCACATCTTGGTGGAGCTGCGGTAGTGACTTTTAGCGAGGCAGCGTAGACTTCAGGCGTTTCTTCACCCCATCAGATTGTTTGGGTTTGCGGAGAACAACAGTTGAGAAATCTTGAAGATCGTCACTGTGGCGTTCCCACATTTCAATGCTTGATTCTTTCTCCCTGTAGTGATATAACGCCATGTATATCCACTGGAACTACACTAGGTGTTATGTACTACCCGGACTGTTATTATGGTTACACCACTACCATGTATGGTTATTACGTCTGCCTACTGAGCCACGATTAAACCTGAGTTCTATAACCCGGTGTGGTCATTGATCCTCGACCCATACTACCCCAAGTATTACTTCACTCTCCCACTTCCCACAACGCATTCTTCACACGCCGTTTATCCTAACAGTTGTGAAATCTCACCAGTACAGATCGTGGTCTCTGGGTAGGGCTAGGCTCGGTGGCCAAAGAGCAGTGCGCTCTTTTTAGATTTATTCGGCCCGACATTGTTTCAATGTTCAGTTTTAGGGAGCCATGTCTCAAAAAACTGTGTTGGATCATCGCCCTCAGCACCTTCCGGAAATCCGACGATGCGTATGTTTTGTTCTTCTTTCTCTTTTCTCCAAGTCATCTGTGCGCGCACACGCTCATTTTTCCAATGCTTTCAGTTTGCCCTCGGCAGGATCCATGACAACTTCTAACGCCGAAATTCTAGTCTGCTTCTGTGATCCAATTTTCGGTACTGCTATGTATTGGCCATCTACGTTTGTCCCTTCTTTACTTCTTGTTCTTCCAGTCTCCTTTCCACCGCCGAGATTCCTCCTCCTCACACATTAGCGCTGTCCTCTGTTCGAGTGCCGTCTTCTCTACAATATGGTAGCTAGCTTGCTAGCTTTAGCTAAGTTAGCCGCAACCTTGCGCTGTACATCCGTGAGAAAATCTTATTTAAATCGGACTTTCTACCGACAATAATAAACACAACGTGGGAACGTATTACCTCATCGCCGGTTTTGTTGTATACTCCTACTTTTACTAGAGTATAACCATTTCATGTGGGCAGATGTATTCCTGTCAGCACCCCGGAGCCAACGTAACCATAACACACAAGGTATTGTAGCGAATTCGGGGGACAACGCAACCACAGGAAGTGCCGCGGCCGGGAAGCGAACCCGTATCGCCCGCACCGCAGGAGGCATCGCTAACCGCTCAACTAAAGGTTCAGACCCGCCAACCAGCGGCCAGCGTGTCTTCTTATCCATGCACGTTACAGTATACAAAGGAAGCATGACCGTATCTTAGAAGGGACAAACTTAAGATGGCCAATACATAACAGGTCCTGTCCAGTTCTTCACGCTGAACTTGTAGGACTTGTGATAGTGGCCCTAGCTTTTCATCAATAACTTTAGAGATGTTAGCCGTAATCTCACCAATTGCCTCACGAAGAGCTGGTGCAAGTGAGCTAGCTCTGGCGTTAGCTTCGCTGGTTTGTTCGACGAGCTCGTCTGAGTTGTCGGGGACTTGGATTTTCCTGCGCGGCATGTTGTCAGACTGCCTCAGAAAGTAGTTAAGACTCATTACGGAATATGAAGTTATGAAAGAATTTGTAGAATATTATGTATTGTAGGGTAAAATGTAGAAATCAGTGAATTGGCATACCAGCTCAACTAAGCGCAGCCTCCATTCAAGCCGCCATCTTGGAAATCGAAAAACGACAGGTTAAAGAGCAATGCTGTTATTTATTTGTGTCACCGGAGGTTTAAAGGGATGTCTGACCCAGAGAGTGTTTGACCTTCAACTTAAGCTGTCTTGTCTATCAATTGTATGTATGTATGTATGTATGTATGTATGTATTACATTACAGTCATTTAGCCGACGCTTTTATCCAAAGCGACTTACATTAAGTGCATTTAACGTAGGAAATCAGGAGAACTACTAGTCATCAGAGGTCATAAGTGCATCTAAACAAGCATCTAAGAGCAAAACCAGTGCTAAAGTAAAAGCGCAAGGAAGATATTTTTTGTTTTTTAAATGAGTGAATACAATAAGTGTATGTATGTATGCATGTATGTATGTATGTATCTCTTTATCTATATACAGTGCATCCGGAAAGTATTCACACCCCTTCACTTTCCCCACATTTTGTTATGTTACAGTCTTATTCCAAAATGGATTAAATTCCTTTTTTTTCTCCTCATCAATCTACACACAATACCCCATAATGACAAAGTGAAAAAGCTTTTATAGAAATTTTTGCAAATTTATTAAAAATAAAAAACGAAATATTGCATGTATATAAGTATTCACACCCTTTGCTATGACACTCAAAATTGAGCTAAGTTTCATCCTGTTTCCACTGATCATCCTTGAGATGTTTCTACATCTTGATTGGAGTCCACCTGTAGTAAATTCAATTGATCGGACATGATTTGGAAAGGCACACACCTGTCTATATAAGTTCCCACTGTTGACAGTGCATGTCAGAGCAGAAACCAAGCCATGAAGTCAAAGGAATTGTCTGTGGACCTCGGAGACAGGATTGTATCGAGTCACAGATCCGGGGAAGGGTACAAAAAAAATTCTACAGCTTCGAAGGTCCCGAAGAGCACAGTGGTCTCCATCATTTGTAAATGGAAGAAGTTTGGATCCACCAGCACTCTTCCTAGAGCTGGCTGCCCAGCCAAACTGAGCAATCGGGGGAGAAGGGCCTTGGTCAGGGAGGTGACCGAGAACCCGATGGTCACTCTGACAGAGCTCCAGCGTTCCTCTGCCGAGATGGGAGAACCTTCCAGAAGGACAACCATCTCTGCAGCACTCCGCCAATCAGGCCTTTATGGTAGAGTGGCCAGACGAAAGCCTCTGCTCAGTAAAAGGCAAATGACAGCCTGCTTGGAGTTTGCCAGACAGCACCTAAAGGACTCTCAGACCATGAGAAACAAGATTCTCTGGTCTGATGAAACCAAGATTGAACTCTTTGGCCTGAATGCCAAACGTCACGTCTGGAGGAAACCAGGCACTTCTCATCACCTTGCTAATACCATCCCTACAGTGAAGCATGGTGGTGGCAGCATCATGCTGTGGGGATGTTTTTCAGTGGCTGGAACTGTGAGACTAGTCAGCATCGAGGGAAAGATGAATGGAGCAAAGTACATAGAGATCCTTGATGAAAACCTGCTCCAGAGCGCTAAGGACCTCAGACTGGGGTGAAGGTTTACCTTTCAACACGACAACGACCCTAAGCACACAGCCAAGACAACGAAGGAGTGGCTTTGGGACAAGTCTGTGAATGTCCTTGACTGGCCCAGCCAGAGCCCAGACTTGAACCCCATTGAACAGCTCTGGAAAGACCTGAAAATAGCTGTGCAGCGACGCTCCCCATCTAACCTTACAGAGCTCGAGAGGATCTGCAGAGAAGAATGGGAGAAATACCCCAAATATAGGTGTGCCAAGCTTGTAGCTTCATACCCAAGAAGACTTAAGGTTGTAATCGCTGCCAAGGGTGCCTCAACCAAGTACTGAGTAAAGGGTGGGAATACTTATGTACATGCAATATTTCAGTTTTTTATTTTTAATAAATTTGCAAAAATTTCTACAAAACCTTTTTCTCTTTGTCATTATGGGTTATTGTGTGTAGATTGATGAGAAAAAAAAGGAATTTAATCCATTTTGGAATAAGGCTGTAAGATAGCAAAATGTGGGGAAAGTGAAGGGGTGTGAATACTTTCCGGATGCACTGTATCTATCTCATGAAGTTGATCTTGTACACCTCATTTCCCTTTACATCTTTCCATATTCAGTATTTTTAATATTGTCAATTCTCATAAAACCCCAAGTTTATTCAGATTTTTCTTTTTTCCCTCAGAAGTAAGAGCCAATCACCTGGACTAAATCCGGTGAAATGTAAACTGTACAAGTAAACATCATGACACCAAAGTTTTTCTTCAGCTTTTTACATAATCAAAGTTTCCAGTCTATTGTGTTATTAAACATGCCAAAAAAGAAACTTGTAGAGACAACAATGACGAAAGAAGCTGTTGTTCTTTTATACTTCTGCCTGCCACATACAACACAAATGGAGCCTGAGAACTAAAACGACACAAACAACTGACTGTGGGTTTCCAGTATCATACTTTTCACATGCACAGTACAGTGCACATCTATGTCTACAACCACATTTCAGTTATTTTCCACCTCTCTCGCCCTGCTGGACCAGCTGAGAGAGGCTCTGAACACCGGCTCATATCCACGCTCAGGCATCCCAGATTCCCAGCTGACAATCTGTGGTTCCCATAACGCCCTCGCACAGCTGGGAATAATTATTACCCAATGGAAATTCTGTAAATGTGCCAGTCTGCCACTGATGGTAACTGGCTGACCGCTGATTCTCACACTCCGGCTATGACGACGTCATCAGCCATCATTTAAAGGGACACAATTATGATTTTCAATATCATTTCTATATATATGTTGTAGGGATGACACTCCATTAACAGCCATAATAATGAGCAGTATTGTGTGCATCTCTGAAAGGTCAATGAAATTGTATCCGCCGGTATGTGACATGAATGTGAAAACTCACTTCCTGGCTTGCATTGTGTAAGAAAATGCGAACATCAACACTTCATACAGCCTGTATACAAAAATGTGCAAAACAATGCTACACTATACAGCTTTATGCAGCGTCATTATTTGCATTTTCTAATATAATACAGCTTATCAGCAAACCAGGAAATAGGTTTCCACACTCACAGCTGGCAGACACACAATTTCGGTGGCATTTCAAAGACACACAGAAGACTGCTCAATATTATGGCCGTTAATGGAATGTTACAACATAAGATTACATAAGCTTAGTTACAAAATCATTACAACATAAGATAATGATAATCCCTTTTGAACAAAAAACCCTCACATCATGCGTCAGGTTTAATGGCGGCATGATCCAACGACTAACATTATTATCATTATTATCATTATTACAACTACCATTTGCATTTCTGCATCTGGTGTTTCTAGTGAATCTTAAATTACTTCTACTCAACAGAGGGGAGGTGAATGGTGAAGGTGAGGCAGTGGTGGTCAGTCTGGGTGGGGTGAAAGGTCTCCGCAGAACAGAGAGCAAGGGGGTCGAGTGTGTTTATGAGCATGTTATCCCTCTGAAGGATCGCGGGCAGGAGAGTGAGGAGCCCCCCTCCTTTGTTCCTCGAGAGCCTGCAGATGGCTGTAATCCCTTCCAAAATGCCCACTGAAATCAATCAAGACGGGGTGGACATGGTGCCTGGGAGTGTGGAGGCGGGAGGGACATTTCATGGGGAGAAGTGGGGGGGTCCTGTAAAGAAACATGGATCGGGGCAAGTGAGCGGATTTAGCAGTTTCCCGCCAAAAAAAAACCCAAAACAATTCTGTGAGGAAAGATAGACCCCCAGTGAAAATACCTCCATCACCTCAAATGAAGGAAGGCCCACAGTTACCCAGCTGCTTGTTCCTCACAGTATCTGTGGACTGAAATTGACCCGGAAGGGATAAAACCACCGGTACCACCAGTAACACCATTTAAGATCTTACAGACAGAATCATTTTATGGGATTACAAACTAACTCAGATATTTATGGTGTTTATGATCCCAGTGTTTTAGAATTTTGGAGACTTGACAGACAGACAGACATATAGAGATAGATTTGTCAGTTTTATCATGGTTTGGGGTGGGGGCCTTTGCCATTCCTTATAGTCTAAATAAATTTGATTCCTACTCCCCTGGGCTTCTTTTAGCCCAAATTCTTCTCTTTGAGACCACAACCAGGTCTCACATACGACATTTCCAATCTCTCTCTCTCTTTCTCAGTTTCTAGTCCCGTTGGTTGTCTTTTTAAACCCGTAGAGAAGCACACCTGTCTCTTACGGAGGCCGAAAACTCGGCAATTAACAGCCGGGGTTGCGGTTTTCACACAAAACCCCTCCAAGTGTCTGAACAATGAGGAGAAACTTCCCCGGCGGGCCAGCGCAATCTCCTCAAAGCCCTCTCTCTCTCTCTCCCTGCCACCCGCTCAAATGTTTCTCTGGCCTAATCCCCTAATACTGAAGCAATGCCTGGCCTCCCTTTGCGCCTCTCTCTCTCACTCTCGCTCTCTCCCTCTCTCTGAGAGGTCTTCTTGGGTTTCCTCCTTGGAGACATATCGTGCTGTGTCTGTTGTGTACCAATTGTTGGTGAGGTAAGGAGGGAGGCAGGAACGAAACTGCCAGTCACAGCTGTTTTGTTTTGTTTTTTGTTATGTTACTCGACCTGCTGATGTCTCTGCTTTCCCATTCTTTTCTCCTTTGCGCCTCCAGGGCTTCAAGACCAGATCTGCCAGGAAACACGTAGGCTGCATTGGACCCCCAAATGTGTTTTATGCCTCACGATGTTTAGTAAACTTTTCTTACCCCACTGGCAGATATTTTTGCTGGTTTCAGGAAAGTGTACTTGTTTCATGATGAAGGGACTTGTTTCAAGATATTTGTTTTAAAGAAGAATGATTCAAATGAAGTTTCTTGTTGAGTGATTTCTTAGACATTCCTTAGGACAAGTCTTCTGATCATGAAACAAGTACAGTTTCTTGAAACAAGCACAGTTTCTTGAAACAAGCGATAATATTAATATTTGTCATTGGGGTAAGAAAGCTTCACTAAAAACACCGTGAAATAAGCATTATGACTTAAAACAAGAAAAAGAAAAATACCCTGGTAAGCTTGTCTTTTTTGCAGTTTAAGATTGGCCTCTCATTGTGACCACCTCATTAAAGGGATAGAAAATAGTCAAGTTTATTTGTACACCCCAAAATCACAACTTGGTCCCAAGGCCTTGGCAATCAATCCAATATACGACACCCCCCATCCTAGACCCTTGACTCTGACAAGAAAAAAACTTGTTAAAAAAAAACTTAAAATGTAATGTAAATGTAGCCCCTTTTACCTCATGACTATAGAGGGCAGGGCCCTAGGTTCTCTCACTATAATCCAATTTACATTAATCTTAGTTTGGGTTCCCTAATTATACCAATTCCCATGAAATGAATAACCTTTAGATGAATAATCAAAAAAGACAAAGTTGCAACTCGAAATATTTAGTTATTGTAAAAAAACACCGAAGAAAACAAAATAAATAGTGCACTTTCACTATATAAGGCTCAGTACAGTTCAAATACAACATTAAAGTAGGTACCTTTTCCAATATTCCAAATCAAACACATTAAACATGAACTAAACCAAAGCCGACATCTATCAAACTAATACAGAGGTCCTCAAAAACCCACCCTCGTTGCAGGCCTGATTTCACGTGTCCAGCCGATGTTAACTTCACTCTTACGAGCTAAACGGCCAAACGTACTCACTCGGTTCAGGAGAATGGCGGTTCCAGATGTTCCTACAGTGACAGGAAATGGCGGTGCGCGCGAATGGCCCAGGTGCGGGGGAAAACGAGACGAAAGGCTTGCTTCCGGTGACTTGTTCCCGCGTGAGAATCCCACGTAGCCAGAGGAAGTGTGAGCAAACCCTGGTGGCTCAACCCGCTATCTGGTCAGTCTGGTCCCGTACGAGTCTTCTCTGAATAGCTGCGCATGATCACTGAACTAGCAACCAAGGCTACTACATCAGCTAGCTTAGCTGGCTAACGACAGTCACGGTGAACTGGAGAATGACGCAGTAACATCTAACCGATGTTCACTTTACATCCACCAGTATCACATTTATAGCTTACTTTAGTAGCTGTGTATGTTCACTGAACTAGCCCACAAGGCTACTACATCAGCTAGCTTAGCTAGCTAGCTGGCTAACGACAGTCACGGTGAACTGGAGAATGACGCAGTAACATCTTACCGACGTTCACTTTACATCCACCAGTATCACACTTATCGCTTACATCTTCGGATAATGTGCGATTAAACTTGTAAACCATAAGACTGACGTTTGCTACGTTTTCCAACTATCTCCTCTTCACAAGCCCTGAATCTTCCGTCTCCCCCCTTCTCTCCCTCACGCCCTTCTTTACTCCTCTCTCCAACCGCTTGCCCCTCCCTTCACCGCGACCCTTCCCCCTTACTCCTGATTGGCCTTATGTACAACAGGTAAGTAAAATAAAACATATATAATCATATATACATATTTGAAACAACATTGAACATTTCAACATATTTTAATCATATTTCAATATAGTACCAGTGCCATCCCAGTGCTCCCAGTCTTACTGGTCGTGTGCTGAGCGGGCGCGACGTCAGAGCATCTACACAAGACATCCGGGGATTTCTCTGATACCTTCACATAGTTTACATGGAATCCTCCATAATGAGGACATTCTGATTAAAACTGACGTTCAAAAACACAGATATGATTGTATGAACTCTATATTTTCGGTCATTCACACGAATCGTTGGTTTATAACGTAGTTATTTTACTAAGTATTCTTACCATGAGTGTACTTTTCCTTTACTGTAGCACGAGCCGTGTATTTATATTAACAACACGAGATGAAACATTTTAAGCATCCATACTCAATGCAACTGAGATATTTCAGGTCGGCACTTGTTAGGACGTTTTGTGAGGAAATGGGACGAACAGAAACTGCCGGTGCCGTTTGAGCCATGCTGACAGTATTGTAGCGAATTCGGGGGACAACGCAACCACAGGAAGTGCCGCGGCCGGGAAGCGAACCCGTATCGCCCGCACCGCAGGGGGCATCGTTAACCGCTCGACTAAAGGGTCAGACCCGCCGACGTAACCTAAAAACCTAAAGCAATATGCTGATGCTTTCTGGTTATGGGTCCACATTCACGGCCCATAGTTTGTCTTGTTTTATGTTTGATTGTTGTGTGTCTGCGAATTCAGACTGGCCCTATAGTCAAACTCATGGATTTTGCACGTATTCCTATGCTTACCGCCTTCTTCTACATGGAGATGGCGTCATACACAAACGTGGATCTTTCTGGGCTCTTAAGGAAGTATGCGAATAGTCGGCCTTCGTGGTTTGAAAATTCATAATTCATAAAGTGTTTTTGTTTTGTTTTTGTTTTTATACTTTATGAGCGGTTAAAGGTGTCCGCTACACAGTTTGAGAGATCGTCCTTTCTCTGAGTCGTCTATGGAGAATATGATTTTGTGGGGGGAGGGGTTTGGGGGGGTAGCCCTTTTTTCTCCCCAATTGTACTTGGCCAATTACCCCACTCTCCCGAGCCGTCCCGGTCGCAGCTCCACCCCCTCTGCCGATCCGGGGAGGGCTGCAGACTACCACATGTCTCCTCCGATACATGTGGAGTCGCTTCTTTTCACCTGACAGTGAGGAGTTTCACCAGGGGGACGTAGCGCGTGGCAGAATCACGCTATTCTCCCCAGTTCCCCCTCCCTTCCGAACAGGCGTCCCGACCAACCAGAGGAGGCGCTGCTAGTGCAGTGACTAGGACACTTACTCCATCCAGCTTCTCACCCGCGTCTGTAGGGATACCCGACCAAGCCGGAGGCAACACGGGGAGTCGAACCGGGATCCCCGTGTTGGTAGGCAACGGAATAGACCGCTACGCTACCCGGACGCCCCGGAGAAGATGGTTTTTTAATGGTGCATTACCGCAGGTGGCCACCAGGTTAAATTGGCAGCAAGGCTGACTACAGCTCCTGGGGGCCTGGAATCGGTGTTATACCAAAACCTGCAACTGATGAAACTCGTGACCATATGGTTGTCCTAAACACACAGGAAGGGAGGGCTACATCACAGTTGTTGGCATTCGTAAAGGATGGCCACCCTCTCAGATTGTTACCTGGACCTCAGCCACACCTGACCCATACCTAAACTTAACCACACTTATCCCCTGGCTAAACTTAACCACACTTAACCTGTAGCTTAACTGCAGCCAACCTAACCCTTAACCAATCCACGGCTAACTCATACTAAACTCAACCAGGAGGTGGCAGGATTTGGAGGTGTCTGTGGGTCTGCTGCTAAAATCTCCGTTCCCCAGATTTTGCATAAAAATGACGGTAACAGTTTTCGATGATTGCAAGATTTTTTTGTGTAACACCGGTCCGGTCTGTCTGTCTCACCCCCTCTCGGCGTGTCAAAGCCTCCCGTTACGCCCGGTCACCGCCTGCCTTTCCCTTTCCCACTCTGCCACACTCATTCGGCTGGAATTCTCTCCCAATTAAGACAGGGATTAACGGGGTCCACTGTGGGAACAAGCCCGAGTGTGGGAAAGCGGAGGGGCTGTCCCCCTCTCTCTCTCTCTCCTCTCTCTCTCCTCTCTCTCGGTGGCCCCCTCAGCCTCATTCTCACTCGCTCTTGTTCATCCAGTTCCCACCTTCCCACCTCCCAAGCCTTGCTCACCCTTTCATTATTATCATTCTCTTCTTCCCTTCTTTTCTTCTTGGTGTCTCTCCTTCATATATTTAGATATGGTAGTTTCATTTGCATATGGCCAACTGATTATCACACTTCTCAGTAAAATCTATCCGAAGACAAGATTCTTTCATTTCTCCCCCTAATATGGTGGTCTCCTTGCTGTCTTTCGCCTCTCACCTTCACCCCTCCCTCTCTCTGGTCCTCTCACTTTAACTCGGGTCCCATTTTCTCAAATATATGTTTCAGGAGTTTTTGCTGTTCAAACCTCCCCTCACGTCTCTCTCTCTTTCTTTACTGTACATCTCCCTTCTTTCCAATTTCTTTCTTATTTCTCGGTCTGACTGTTTCTCTCCTCCTTTCTCACGTCCCTTTCTGTCTATTCCTCCATGTCCCCCCCCTCTCTCTTACTATTTCATCTCTCTTTTCAGTCTGTTTCCAACTTTTTTGTCTCTCTCTCTCTTTCTAGTGTCTGATGTTCTCTCTCATTCCTTTCTCTCTTAGTTCTCAGTCTGACTAGCTTTCTCTTCCTTTCGCACATCTTTCTTTACCACCTCTCTCCCCCTCACTTTCCCCCCACCTCCTTTTCTCTCATATCTCTTTTTCGGCCCTTTTCACCTCTTTTTCCACCCCTCCCTCCACAGCCCTCAGCCTTATTTCTCCAAGGCCGGCTGAAGAGCTGGCTTCTCCTCCTCCTCCTTTAACACCTCTCCAGCCTTCCTCCTGAGAGCTCGTCTGGAGGCGAGCTGCAGACACTTGGATGAATAGGCTGAGGCTGGATGGCCGGGAGAGGGGGCCCAGCCCGGCCCGGCCCGGCCCGGCAGAAAAGAAAAGACAGGTGTCTCCGGAGAACACACAGTGATCCCACTTTGGCAGCCGAACGGAATTTTAAAAAGTTCACATCGGCATTCCCCAAAGTAGGTCCACTATGGCCGACTTATAACACAATGATGTAATTTCCTCCGGTGACGGGTCATCGTCACTGCACGGTGCGTGGGTAAAACCATGCCGCAAAGCAAAACAGCCCCCTGTTATATGGAGGGGCAGCGCCACAGACGGCCTGCGACGCTTTAGTGAATGGGCATTTAGTGAATGGGCGCTGGCATCCATGGGAATGCCCTCCCTGAATTTCACGCTCACTTTGACCTAGCTAAAGTATTTTCTCATCACCTTGCCATATTTCCACTATCGGACCAAATTCCTGTCACACTGTTTTGTTTCTCTCTCTCACACACATACACACACACACACACACACACACACAGATGTAAACACTCAGACAAACACACACTGTTACAGACACTATCTCTCTCTTACACACGCGCATGCGCACACACATACAGTTTTGCACACATGCACACACACATGCACACACATGCACACACACACACACATGCACACATGCACACACACTCCCTTCTGGCGTTCCCACACATCTTTCCTCCGCAGTCCTTCACACAAGGCTTGTCCGTTCCAATTACGCCCGGGCTGTACAGACCCTCCACCCCCCCCCCCCCTTCAGCCCCCCCCCTCCTCCCTCATCATCCCAAAAAGCTCACACACACTCCGCGCGTACACGGCTCGCTCTCATTAAGCCCGTATCAATTAGGCGCGAGCCCACTAAAACAATGGGCCCCTGTACGGGCGGCCCACGGCGGGCCGTGTGAGGTACTTCCTCTCAATCGCCCCACCCTGCTTCCCATCAATTCAAACCCACACATCCATCCCCACCTCTCTCCCCCCCCTCCCCCCTCCACAATGCATGTTCCCCACAACAAAACTGGCACCGTAACACAGCGAGCGTATCAAGAGGAGGCCAATAACCACCCACGGGACAGTTTGGTCTTTAGTGCGATGACAGCAGGGGTGGCATGGGGGCCGTGTACGAGGCGACGGGGTTGTGTTGTGGGAACAATTTCAGGTGATTCCCACGTCATGTCTGTTCTGTGTCTCTCTGGAAAAACACCAGAGACATCCTCTGCCGGGCATGGCCTGCTTTCGCCTCCACCACGTGTCAGCAAGGACGTCGTGTTGCGTCCTTCTGCACATCAGGTGCAGTGACAGAGGTTCTCCTCTGTTGGAGAATTCTGCTACCTTTAATTAAGCAACAACTTCATTAAAAACTAAGGGCTGACTTAGAAATAGAAAGAGTGGCGTTGCAGTCTATTCTGTTGCCTACCAACAAGGGGATCGCCAGTTTGAATCCCCGTGTTGCCTCCGGCTTGGTCGGGCGTCCCTGCAGACACAATTGGCCATGTCTGCGGATGGGAAGCCGGATGTGGGTATGTGTCCTGGTCGCTGCACTAGCGCCTCCTCTGGTCGGTGGGGCGCCTGTTTGGGGGGGAGGGGGAACTGGGGGTAACAGCGTGATCCTCCCACGCGCTACGTCCCCTTGGCGAAACTCCTCACTGTCAGGTGAAAAGAAGCGGCTGGCGACTCGTATCGGAGGAGGCATGTGGTAGTCTGCAGCCCTCCCTGGCTCGGCCGAAGGGGTGCAACATCTACCGGGACGGCTCGGAAGAGTGGGGTAATAAATGGACCAGATGCAATTGGGAGGGGGGAAAATTAAAAAAACAAAACAATAATAATTTCAACGATCTGGACGATGGAGTCATGTCCCATAATCCTTCCATGGGTGGAGACACCCTGCGGTCTCCGTGTACCGCCGTTGGAGTTTTTGACCGGGTAGGACGGAAACTGGTGTAGCGGCAAACACTTCCTACTGAAACAGGAAACTCAAACTTCACCTGAGGGAATCAATAAAGTGCCATCTACTCTAATGTTTATCTATCTATCTGTCTATCTGTCTATCTATCTATCTATCTATCTATCTATCTATCTATCTATCTATCTATCTATCTATCTATCTATCTATCTATCTATCTATCTATCTATCTATCTATCTATCTATCTATCTATCTATCTATCTATCTATCTATCTATCTATCTATCTGTCTGTCTGTCTGTCTGTCTGTCTGTCTGTCTGTCTGTCTGTCTATCTATCATTAATTTATGTCTCTGAAACGTTTGAAAATTGGAAATGGGGAAATTTTCTTTCTTGGTGGAGGACAACAAAAAAAAACCCTTAATAAATATGAAATTGTCGGTGAAATTGTGACTTTTACAATGATGGCAGACTTACTACAGTTAGAGCCATAGTTTGAAATTGGACTTGGCCCCAGGGGTCTTGAATTGGATTCGCCACTTTAAAGACTCAGACTTGGCTCGGACTCTCCCTCCTAAAGACTTGGTCTGGACTCGAGTGGTCTGGACTACAAGGCTGGAGGTACGAAAATAAGAGAAAAAGAACAAATGACCCAGTGAGTGTTCTTCTGGCCCAGTCGGAAAAACGCCGAACTGAACGTTCCTCCGACCCGGTTCTGTATCGTTCTGAAGTCTGGTGACGGTTTGTCCTCCTCCTAAAAGAATCCACAGAAGGTTTTCGAGGAGCGCCTCAAACAGCGCCGGGCTGTTTGGCACCGTGACTATGCTGGCATAGACCCAGGACGTGGGCTCTCACACACACACACACACACACACACACACACATACACACACACACACACACACACAAATACACAGCCCCCCTACTTTTTCCCAGGGGTCCTGGGAGTGTGATACTTCACTAACAAAATCCAAACTTCCCACTCCTGTCCTCCCTTCAGCCCCCCCCCCCCCCCCCGCCCCCCAAGCCTATACAGTTGGCATGCCCACTGAAGTGTGTGTGTGTGTGTGTGTGTGTGTGTGTGTGTTGGTGAGCAGGGCGTTGGTGTGTTCTTTTCCCTCTTGATTCAATAAGACCTTCTCGACCTCCCTGTTCAGTCTCCATTAAATTCCAGCATGGAGCTGGTCTTGAGGGAAACCGCGCTGACAACCGGACCCGTTCTCCATTTTTTTTTAAAAATGTATTATTTTTTTAAAAAAGGTGGCCAGCTGATTTAAGGCCGTGTTCTCCATAATTGTGGTGTGAAAACTAAAGCCCAGGCCTCACGGTGCTGTCAGCGCTGTAGGAGACAAACGCGCCGCCGCGGCCCTTTCAGCGCTAACGGGATTTGAATGGAGTTCATTCAGAGACAGCGCGGCCCATGTCATGAATATGAAGCGCCAATTCTGGAGGATCCTGGGTTGTCTGGTTCACGGCCCTCATCCCGGCACCAAGAGGAGACGCATTCATGGCTGTGTGTGTGTGTGTGTGTGTGTGTGTGTGTGTGTGTGTGTGTGTGTGTGTGTGTGTGTGTGTGTGTGTGTGTGTGTGTGTGTGTGTGTGTGTGTCCGACTAACATGTAATGACATTATTCTCACCAGGGGGACCCGTCATTGTCAGTGCGCTCTTTCTTCTCCCGGGCTCGTGAAATTGACATAAGCTTTACAAACATTCCAGGAATTTTTTTCTCAAGGCTCGATTTCTTTGGACCCTTTCATGCGTAGGGGGAGAGCCAACGGTTCTAGCGCCCCCCAGTGGCGGAGAACGGAGACAATACAACGCACAACCCCCGCCCCCCATGAGCCAAGACAGACCTCTGCATAAACCAGCTCAGACTATTCACTTGGGGTTCAAATCAAAGTCTGTCGTATAAAACCACCGACCCAGGAAAAACATGGTTAAATCGAAAAGCACACATTTATTGATGTGTTTCTGATCTCACACTGCATTCAGTCTGAAACTCCACTTGCTCGTGCTTAGCTCTCTTGACGCACGCCCAATAATCCAGGTAAGCAAACCCCAGAAAGTTAAATCAGTTCATCTGGACACAACGCTAAATGGGAGGAAAGTTTCATCACTCATCTAAGTGACTTTGTCAGTCTCAACTGACTGCAGGTACCCCCACCCTTATAAACAGCACAGTTGCATAACGACTGAAACCATCGCCACATATGCAATCACCACTGGTTTACATTCAGACAGCTGGGAACAGCTGTCAACCGCTGTCCAAGCATAACCAGTGGTGATTCCGTAAGTGCTGGGAGTGTCGGGACAGTTGAGACGCGTTTTTTCCAAATACCACGTCTCAGTTGCTTTCAAACCCCAAAACAAGCTGTGACAGAAATTGGTGCACCCCAAGGATCGGGTCCCCGGCACAAACACAGCAATACAGTGAACGCTGTTAAGTACCAGGAGGATTGCCGTGACTTGCACATTGGGGAAACCTAACAGACTCTGGCGAAGAGGATGGCACAACACAGGAGAGCTACCTTGTCAGGCCAGGACTCCACAGTCTACACCATCTACAGGCCAGTGGCCACTCTTTCAAGGATGAGGATGTGCACATCCTTGATAGGGAGGAATGCTGGTTTCAACAGGGAGTCAAAGAGGCCATCTATTAGAAGAGGGAACGGCCATCCCTGAACCGGGGGAGGGGGGGGCGCTAAGAGTACATCTGTCACCATATTACAATGCTGTGATTGCAACTATTCCCAAATCCTCTGTGAATAGTGCACATGACCATTTTAGCTCTAATTAATGGTCATGGCAATTTGCATATGAAACTAATCAGATTCAGACAACTTTATTTATCCCAGAAAGGCAATTCAGTTCCACGATCTACCCAGACCATACACAAACTCACAGACAAGCGGCAATATAATGTAATACAATGTTGTAATATTCCTACTCACTTCCCTGCAGGTTAACTTGTGTTGAAGCCACACATCATTGAAACACTTGGGCATCATTTTGAATTTTACAGAGTGGGGTGGCATGGCTGAGGAGGTAGAGCGGTTCGTCCAGTAATTGGAAGGTTCGTGGTTCAATCCCCAGCTCCTTCAGAGTATGTCGAAGTGTCCTTGAGCAAGACACTGAACCCCCAACTGTTCCTGATGAGCAGCTTGGCACCTTGCAATGTCAGGCTCTGCCATCAATGTATGAATCTGAGATATATATACTTAGCACAAAAAGTAAGGAAATTTGTGTTTGGTAGATTATTTCTTTGTTGTAATAGTGCTTCTTGGCAATGGATCTTATACCGTTGGAAAGCCTGTTTATTTCCCTTTTAAATGGTGCCACATTTGTAAGGAACATGCATCTGTGGGATGAGCAGCAGAGCTGAGTATGTGGGTTGCGCCCATGAAAAAATTGCCAAATCTTCTCTGCCAATGCCAAACAGCTTATTTTGCTGTTGCTATTGACTCTTGTTTTGAGCTTCTGGTACCCCAGGTTCTGCCAATCAGGTGCCTGATATAAGATTTATTTTCAAGAAGCATTGTTACAACAAAGAAATAATCTACCAAACACAAATTTCCTTACTTTTTGTGCTAAGTTTATATTGTAAAGCGCTCTGAGTGGTCAGTAGACTAGAAAAACACTATATATATGCAGTCTATTTACAGATAATCAGCAGTATGTCAGAGACAACAGACAGATTAGTACATGGGCAAGAGACGCACACTCTCACCCTTATGTGGCCGTGCATGCAGACTCACATGAGGATCAGACGAAGGATAAAAATTCACATAAGTTAAAAGAATAAATAAATGACGCATCATAAGATGCATTGCACAGTCCACCACTACATTCAGTGAAGGTTTAGGTCCACAAGCCATGTGAAAAACAGACAAGGTATAAACCAACTATTGTGATTTAAAACAAAATAAAGCATTCATTTAAAATGAATACTCTCGACATTTAACAGCCTGATAGAAGAAGGAATGAAGGACTTAGAATAGCGATTTGTTTTCCTATGGGGGCGCTTTATGATCGCTGGTTTCGGTTCTGACACAACTGTATTGTTTATAAGGGTGGGGATACCTGCAGTCAGCTGAGACTGAGTGATGAAACGTTTCTCCCACTTAACGTTGTTTCCGGATGAACCGACTCAACTTTCTGGGGTCATGCTTAGGTCTCCTTTTTTGTCTGGCTGTTTGGTAAAATCTTTCTTCAGCTGCTCCCGTTGGGGGTCGCCACAGCAGATCTCCCGTTTCCATAGCTGTTTGGTAAAATAAAAAGTATATTTGTGGGAGTGATGCACATATCAGACATGGTGTGTGTTCATCTTATTTCGCGGTTGGGATTCTGAGTGATCAGGTGGCCCGGGGATCTGCGCCCAGGCTCTTTGTCCACGGTCCTCCTCCTCAAAACCCTGCATCCCGTGTATTCATGTGATGTCCTGTTTAAACCTGCAGGCCATGACACCGTTTTCTTTCAAATAAATAATAACAGTGATAAAATGTTATTCTTCTGCCTAATAATATAATTCTCGAGCCGCAACCAGTTAAAGCCGCTGCAAGGGGACATGTACACACATGTCAAATGATTCAAATTAGCCCTCTGAGAGTTCAAAGGTTAAAAGTGTATTTTTACAACAGCTTTCAGTGCAGTCCTTTCTCTCAAAATGGTGGACCAAAGTTATCTGTTGTAAAAGTAGCTTCGCATGGCCAGATGTGTATAAGTAAATGTCTGGGGACAACTGTCACGGAATTTGGTTCAAACGTTGGTGGGAACAATGAGACGGTTTGAAATTTCTAAACCAATCCAATGTCAGTGTAGGCTGAGCTCAAACTAGGGGCAGTGATTTTAACTGGAAAGTGTAACGGTGCTCCTGCCAACACAGTCCTACTGACAACAAGTATATGAGCAGGTTACTAGCTGTAAGAGTCACCATAAAAGCGTCCATTAAAACATGCGGACGTGTATCACGTTTTCAAAGAAAACATTACTAGTGTTAAAACAAGCATAACCCTCTGCAAGGGAAAACCTTTCTGTCAAAACAAATAACACTTTAGCCTGAGAACACATTACTGGCCTAAAAGTAAAGGTGAATGATGGGTGACTGGTGGCTAACGGTGGTTTGACATCAACAGTTCGCCATTTAATGTACTCTGGTCTGGACATTAAAAATGAAAAGGGCACGGACTAGAGGAAGTTGGGGGAGGGTTCTGACTGTGGCCGCCCCCAACTTCTGCCACCACCCACTGCTACAATTTCAACTGTTTGTCCCTGGACGTGTAATAATAATAATAATAATAATAATAATGATCAATTTTACTTGTATAGCACCCTTCATCATCACAGATAATCTCAAAGTGCTTGACAGAGCATTAAAACAATAAAAACAGACAACAAAAATACTTCTCGGTTAAATTAAAAGCTTTTTTTGAATAAAAGTGTTTTAAGGGCTGTTTTAAGGGGGGGGGCAGAGTCTGAGGAGCCCTTAAGTTATCTGGAAGGGTGTTCCAGAGACGGGGAGCGGCAGAGCAAAATGCCTGGTCTCCCATTGAGCAGATCTTCCTCATCATGTGTGGAGGAGCAAACTGCTGCTGCCTGACCAGAGAGTGTGGGAGGGATTGTGGGGGGTGAGAAGTTCTTTGATGTATGGAGGTACATTGCTGTGGATGCATCTGAAGGTTAGTCACATGGTATTGAAGTTTACTCTGTAGGAGATGGGGAGCCAGTGCAGGGAATGCAGGATTGGGGTGATGTGGTGGTGTTTCTGCACTCTCATCGAGATCCTGGCAATGCTGTTCTGGATGTCCTGGAGCTTCTGGAGGCATCTGTCAGGAATCCTGATGAAGAGTGTGTTGCAGTAGTTGAGGATGGACTACTGCATCAGTGAGGTTGAGGGTGGGACGGAGTTTGGCGAAGTTTTTAAGGTGGTCGAATGAGGTCTTGCAGAGATGT
Source organism: Lampris incognitus (assembly GCF_029633865.1). Taxonomy (NCBI): domain Eukaryota; kingdom Metazoa; phylum Chordata; class Actinopteri; order Lampriformes; family Lampridae; genus Lampris; species Lampris incognitus. The sequence goes on from NC_079227.1 coordinate 11,330,491, forward strand.
TTAATGTGGGCGTCAAAGGTTAGGAAAGGGTCAACCTTGATACCGAGGTTGATGATTGAAGAGGAGAGGGACATGGTTTGACCAGTGGTGGTGAGGGGGGTTGTGGAAGAAAGTTTAACAACCGAAGGGGAGCATGTAGAGGATGAATAGGATGGGGCCAAGGACAAAGTCTTGTGGGACACCGCAGGAAACAGAATGGGTCTAGGGCTTTGATGCCCCTAGGGAGACAAACTCTGTTCTGTTGGTTAGATATGAGCTGAACCAGCTGAGAGCTAGTTCGGTGAGCCCGATGTAGTCCCAAAGGCATTCAAACATGTATTCTCAACACACTGTGTCTTAGTCACATCTGGCCCTGCATTTTATTTATCTCCCCTTTAAAGAGAGTGGTTCAGTTCTACCTGCCCAGGTGGTCATCCACGTAGCACTGCAGCTCCGATGCCTGCGCCGCAGTGACTGCTGCCCAACTAATGAGCTGAGTGCACGCCTTCTGAACAGCTTGCTGATTAGACAACACCAGTTCCCTCCTGTCGCATTCTCCATTAACCTTTTCATACTTCTCTTTTGCTGGATTGACGCCAAAGCTACATGTTGCTTTATTGACACTACAAACAAAGTAGCGCTACCAAGTAGCTTGAGTAGCACTAGTGTCATGGCAACAAGTTCATCTGATGACGCCATCAAACAGCATTAGCACTAGTATTAGCAACAGCAACTCAGTGTTCTCAAAGCAAATAAAATCTTACCAGAGAATCAAACAACTTAGCTGATCCTTTCGCCAAGGCAATTCCTTCTCATTTTAGTCTCTGATACCAAAGTGGGATCATAAAACAATGTTACAAAAACATTCTCCATTTCGGCTTCTCATCTCCAGTCTCGACTTCACCAGGGGATGTGGCCTTGTGATCCCAAACAAAAATAACTCGCTGTCACTTTGTCACTTCAGGCAACTTTGTGGTGTTGAACATTTTTCAACTCGCCATAAAGTTGGTGAGGCAAAGTAGCTCAGAGCGACAAAGCCAGTTGCAGCTTTCATTTCATGATTCTTCTTTCATTTTTGTTGCCTTTTAGCTGTTGGTGTGTGAGACAAAATCTAAAAGGCATTTTCCTTTTGTGCGGCACAAAATATTTTTAAAATGCTGTGATTAAAAAAGTATCACTGTTGCAAGTGTCTGAACATATTAATAAAGGGAGAGGAGTGTAAATAGAGGTTTTAGTCTTTACCAGTCTGGAGTCTGTGAGCTCTCTCAGTTGTCTCCTTATGTCCACCCAGCAGTCCTCAGGTGTCTGCACCGATCTGCCCACCCTAAACAAGATGAAATGTTTGTTAAATGTCATAAACTGCCCTATACAGATCATAAAATAAATATGATCGAAGCAATCACTCACTTCTCAAAGCCAACTGTTTGAAGAGGCGCTCCGAGGATGGTCACCTAAAATTAAAGGTGATGGTCAGTCAGATCAGTTAAATAATTTGAGAATCTACTATACACTTAGATTAAAGTCAGTTTAACCCATACATAGGCACAGTTATATTTGGAGTCTGATTCTAACAATTTATCTATTTCTTTTTATCTATCACGACTGATTAATTAGAGGTTAATCTCCCCTTCCACCTCTGTTTGCTCTGCTTCCACATACTTAGGTAATGAGAACAGAAGGGGGGGGGTAATGAGAACGGAAGGGGGGAGAGACAGAGACAGAGACAGAGACACCAGCACAAATTCTGTGGTATTTTTGCAAACACTTGCAGCATATTGTAATTATTCCCTGGTCGTCGCTCATGATAATATCCAATACAAATGTCATCAGTGATATCAAACAGCAAACAAAATACAGTTTGTTTGTGCAAAAGGTCCAAAACTATGTTGACTGGCATGTCAATCTTCAGGAATGAAAAGATACAGTACACACACACACACACACACACACACACACACACACACACACACACACACACACACACACACACACACACACACACTTTTGGTCTTCTATCTAGTGTGAGGACCCCCTCATTGACTACATTCATTCTCTAGCTCTTAACCATAACCTTAATCATCAGAAATACATGCCTAATCTTAACCCTTACCCTACCTAATACAAATTCTAACCCAAATCCTTACCCAAAAATAGACCCTTAAAGAAGAGAGAACCAGCCAAAATTACCTCACTTTGAATCAATGTCCTCACTCTTATGGTTAAAAACTAAACACCAGGGGGTGTCCGGGTAGCGTAGCAGTCTATTCTGTTGCCTACCAACACGGGGATTGCCAGTTCGAATCCCCGCATTACCTCCGGCTTGGTTGGGCGTCCCTACAGACACAATTGGCCGTGTCTGAGGGTAGAAGCCGGATGTGGGTATGTGTCCTGGTCCAGCGGCGCTGTCCTGGCCGCTGCACTAGGGCCTCCTCTGGTCGGTCAGGGCGCCTATTCGGGGGGGAGGGGGAACTGGGGGGAATAGCGTGATCCTTCTCCGCGCTACATCCCCCTAGCGAAACTCCTCACTGTCAGGTGAAAAGAAGCGGCTGGCAACGCCACACGTATCGGAGGAGACGTGGTAGTCTGCAGCCCTCCCTGGATCAGCAGAGGGGGTGGAGCAAGGAGCACCGACTGGGATGGCTTGCAGAGTGGGGTAATTGGCCGGGTGAAATTGGGGAGAAAAAGGGGGGAAAAATAAAAAAGTAAATTAAAAAAAAAACCTAACCCCCCCCCCCCACACACACACACACACACACACACGCACACACACACACATACACGTATCTCTGTGGTGTGGCCAGTTTCTGGACTTGGGGGAATGACAAAGATTTAGCCCACAAATGCCCAACATGGACTCATTTGATGGGCTGGGACGTTGTGCTCAGTCTGAAAACTTTTTTTTAGAAAAATTTCAAAGATGATGTTACTTCACTTCTCATGCATTTGAGTTTGTGTGTGTACATGGGTCTGTACAAGTGGATTTGCTGCTTAGGCTGGACCCTAAAAAAAAAATCAGCTCGATCTGATTAGTTTGGACCCTTTCTGAAGATTGTGACCCCCATCATGGCAGCTCCCACTGCATATCTTTTTAACCTGTCCCTCCTCGCAGCTGAAATTCCATGTGCAGGGAAAGCAACTGTAGCGCATCCCCTTTTCAAGGAAGGAGACTAGGCTGTTCCTAACTGTCAAATGGCCCATCTCTATACTGCCTTGTTTATCTTAAGTGTTGGAAAAATTTGTAAACAAGCAACTTACTAATTATCCAGGTGTTTATAATATTCTGTCTGCTGTTCAGTCTGGTTTACGACCTAGTTATAGCTGTGTCACTGCAACCCTCAAAGTCCTCAATGACATTACTTCCACATTAGATTCTAAACAATATTATAGGGCAATCTTCATTGATTTAGCTAAGGCCTTTGACACTGTCGATCATTCTATCCTTGTTGGTAGGCTGGGCAGCATTGAGTTCTCTGGTCACTCACTGGCATGGTTCTCTAACTACCTCACTAATAGGGTGCAATGTGTTACATCAGAACACTCCTCTCTCAGGCCCTTGCTGTCACTAAGGGTGTACCCCAGGGTTCGCTCCTAGGTCCCAAACTATTTTCTATATATAAAAATGACATTGCCTGTTCTGTCGGAGACTCAGCTAGCTACCTTTATGCTGTCCCCAGATGCAGTGCTTACCTCACTTCAGGATAGCTTCCTTAGGTTCCAACAGGTGTTAATAATAATAATAATAACATAATAAATCAATCTTATATAGCGCTTTCCTAACACTCAAAGTCAAACAGCACTGTGGACGTTGATCTTCTCTACCCTAAATCTCCTGCTCAACACCACAAAGACCAAGGTCATGTGGTTTGGTAGGAAGGGTTCTGTGCCCCTTCCAGCCCGATATATTACCACCCTTGATGAAGCTATCCTAGACCAGGTCACTGAATACAAGTACTTGGGTATCTAGCTAGACAGCACTCTGTTCTTCTCACACAATATCAGTAGGTTACAGTCTAAGGTCAAATCTAAACTTGCCTTCTTGTCCAGAATTCGCTCCACCTTAACTCCATTTGTGTTAGACTCACTCTTGCTCAAATGACCATCCTTCCCATGTCAGACTATGGTAACATTATATAGGGGTCAGCTTACAAGGGGGCACCCCAGAAGCTTGATGTTCACTATCACTCTGCTATCCGGTTTGTTACGAATGCCCCTTTCAAAACACACCACTGCACCCTTTACTCCTCTATCAACTGGCTAGCCTTACTCACCCGTTGTAATATTCATTGGTTAATGCTTATCTACAAAACCGTCCTTAGTATGGCCTCCCCCCACTTGTGTCACTTGTTGCAAACTACAACACCCATTTCACTCACCATATTCTGTTGAAAGTTCCCAGAACAAATACTGCATTTGGTCTGTTGTCATTCCAGTCTGCTGCATCCAAAGACTGGAACGATCTGCAAAAAACACTAAAACTGGACAATTTTATCCCCAAGTCAGCTTTTAAGGGACTCTATTATGGACATTTTCACTGATACATGTAGCTGTTTCCCGACCTACTAATATTCCAGAATGTGCAAAGTCCTTCATTTTGTTGGGCATGAAAGGGGAGATTTGCCAGGTGAATCGCAGGGAGTGCAGGTCGAAATCCCTGCTGTCAGAGCCTCACCAGCGCACCAGCGCACTTCCCCCGTTGCCTCCATGTCTCACAGAGAGCCGCTGTTCCTCCAGCTAAGATCTCCAAACTTTCCACGTTTGTGAAAACTGGTGAAAAACTATCTGGAGTTAACTGACCAATATTAAGCAGTTCTTCTCTAGTGAAAGTAATCGAGTTTGAATAGCCAGACACACAGAGAATAAACAAAAACAAAGAAAGTACTAGAGTACTGTACCGAGGCTGCCATCCATGGCGTCATCTATGTATTTTTTTTCTACGTAAAGACACCTTATATCTTTTTTTGAAATCACAGACGTTTAAGACATTTGAAGAACCTATCCATTGACAACTTGTAGAGCCTGCCGCCTGGTCCATTATACATATATACCAGACAACAGAGTGTTTCGCAAATCTAGGGTAACCATCAAGACATGACCCCTCTGTGCTCTGCGTTTCAACGAGGGCGAGGCTCAGCCCCTCCACACACACACACACACACACACACAGGGAGCAGAGCAGACGAGAGACATTGAACCAGGTGAAGATAAAATTACTTGAGTTGATGACTTATGTTGCTGTTAAGCGCAATAAAAGCTTTGCACCACCCCCAAAGCAAATTCTCCAGTGTAACATTAATGCATGAACTCAGCAGCAACGACACACAAAATAGAAAACGTTACAAATCATAATGTCCTGTATTCATTACACGAGGCTGGGTGTGGATTGACTTGCCATTCAGTCTGGATGCAGACTGAGGTGCGGACTTTGAGAGGGCCTGATATATGCATGTATTTAGAATATTTTCACCAGGGTGTTTAGCGTGCTTGCCTAAAGCAGACAGGCCCATGCTAATTTTCAATGCAAATTCAAAGTGAAACTTAACAATAAAAGAAAGTTTGAAAAAAAATTGTCAGATTCACCGGAACCTACAGGAAATTATAAGAAGCAAATGCCTTATTCTCACCAATTCACATTATCAGATGCTGAATCAAATTCATCATAGGTTATCAAAACATGGGGCAAAATATTTTATAGAAATATATGACCGTTTTAATATCACAAGGTTAACAAATCATACACCCTCTGAAAATAAAAAAACAACATACTACATACATTGTACAGATGTACAGTATAAATGATATGATGATAAGACCTTAAATCTGCAATGAACAGGACCTCCAGAGCCAAAAGTGAAAAATCGCTTTGGGTAATTTGCAGCCATAGACTGCATAAGGCCAGAAGCAGAACGACTTACACCAGAACTGAACAGATGGCAGAAATAAGCCAATATATTGTTCTCTTTCACAGCTGCAAAAAGTATAAAGATAGCTATCAAAATGTGTTGAAGTATAAGTGGGAGATTTTATAGAGTCTCATCGATAACAATCATATGTGTTCATACGGAGTGGCTCTTTAGAACTTTGTAAACGCTGTGTGAATTTCTCACTTTGCTCAGGCTCCAGTTCCACACACCACAACAGCTTGTCGGCAGTGTTAATGTTGTTCTTTGGGACCTTCTTCATCAGTCCCCATGGTGAGCATCCAAAGCCTCATCCTCCTCCACCTCATCCTCTTCCCCCTCACTGTCCGTGTGGTCTACTCGGCCCTGCAGCTTGCCCCGGGTCAGCGGGACACCCAAGGCATTCTGCAGGGCATCCAGGCTGGCCTGGCTGATGTAGGAGTTGACGTTTGGGGAGGGCAGTACCTTCTGGAGCTCCTCCAGCTTGTCGTAGGCCTGGAGGAAGGAGATGGTGGACAGGGAGGTCAGCCTCTGTGTCAGCTAGCTGCTACCACGCTCCAAATCCTTTATTATTGTAGATAACTGTTGTTACTACCTTATGCCACTAGATGGGAGTCACCTGCATTTCTTACTGTGCAATGCTAGGACATTCTACAAAGTGAGGGCATTTTGGCTGGTCCTCACGTCTATAATGGTCTATTTTAGGGTTAGGACTTGGGTTTAGGGTTAAGGTTAGAATTAGGATAAGGTTGGGGTTAGGGTTAAGGTTATTCAAGTCAAGTCAATCTCATGTGTATAGCCTAGTACCACAAATTATAAATTTGCCTCAGTGGTCTTTAGAGCAATACATCATCCTGTCCTTAGATTCTCACATCAGTTAAGGAACAACGCTCTAAAAAAAACTAACCTTTAACCGGCAGAAAAAATAGGAAGAAACCTTAGGGAGAGCAACAGAGTAAGCATCCCTTTCCCAAGATGGACAGATGTGCAATGGATGTTGTACATCCATTGCACATCATGTGCAAATTATGAGCAAATTTTTGATGGCTCGTGGTCGTTTTAGGTAGATTTTATCATAACTTTTTTTTTTGCAATTGATCTAAAATTCATTTTAACGCAAATATATGCAATTTTAGGAACATTCAGGGAGCAGCAGGTCTGTATCTTTTTTTCCCGCCAAGTTATTACACTTTGAAAATCCAAAACCGTCAAAATGATGGCCTTGGTCATTCTAGTGTTAAGGGTTAGGGAATGAATGTAGCCAAGATAGGAATCCTCATTGAATGTGTGTGTGTGTGTGTGTACAAGAATGTGTGTGTGCGTGTGTGCTCATGTTGGTGACTCTCACCACTTGGAAGCTGCCTTGCTGGCAGTGGTGCTCCACCAGGAAGCCGTAGACGTCTCCCACCCTGACGGCGGCATCCAACTCGGGCTCTTCCAGCAGGGCTTCGCACAGATGCACCCCCTCCTCCGAGTCCTCCTCATACAGCCTGGGGACAGGAGGGGGGAAGACAGGGAGATATGACACATGCAAAAATCAACAGGTTACATGCAGAAAACAGAATGACAAATTATATTATCCCTCAGAGAGAGAGAGGTCAAAAGGAGGACTTGTTAAAACACAGATTGACATTGTAATTTAGAACCTCAAGGATGAACACCGTTGGGACTAGTCCATGTTTAACCAGCCTTAATACTGTTGATGCCATTTCAGGACTGCGCCAGACTATATTACTAAAAAAAAAAAAAAAAAAAACTAACAATAGCACGAAGACAACAGAGAAGAGCTCAACTGTACCTGCGTGCCTGGATGAACCTCTTGACCAGGGTGATTTTGTGTTGCAGGTTGGCCATTTTGGATTCTTGTTCTGCAGGGTTCCGACCTTTGGCTTTGGACAGACACTTGTAGGCCTCCATCAGAGCGCCGAGAGCCTTCTCATAGTTCCTGAAGTCATCGATCTCCTCCTGGACAGAGGGACACAAGAGAGTACCAGCTCTCATCTCAAAGTCGTGCTCTGGTCATCTTGGGTGCTTGTATGTTCTCTGACTTGTACATTCTTAGTTATGATATGATTACTACTCAGTGCTCTAATATGCCTGCAGGTTGACAAATAAATATATCTGCCAATTGCTGACTCCCTTTGTAAGCTGCTTTGGATCAAAGCCTCTGTTAAGTGAGAAAATATAAAATGTAAATACGATACTGCTAGAGACAGGGTTTCCATTTCCTGTGGAGAGAGTGCAGCCAAAATTCACACATCAATCGATTTCAAATAATGATGCTGTGATTCAAATGTCTCAAATAAGTCATTTTCTTTTTTCAAGTTTTTCAAATAGTTGATACTTCATTATTTAATACAATATTTAGCTTGGGCCGAATGCAAGAAGCACCCCTCTACAGTTCTACAATTAAGACTATGACCTGTTTCTACAATGCACCCCATCACATCATGACCCTCCTCATGTTCAACATCTGGTGAGGTCAAACGATGGGGATCCGACTCTACCTGGGCACAGGCTTCATAGAAGCCAGCAAGCAGGTCAAGCGCCCTGCCTTTGGTGTAGAAATTGATGATGTTCTTCATGATGTCAGGGTCTTTGCGCCAGTCCAGAGATAGCAGGTAGTTTCCCGCCATGATGTAGAGCTCCTTCTGACGTGACACACCAGCAAAAAACACAATCTTCTCTGTGTCACCTGATTTCAGCAGTGCCCTCATGGCCTGGAGGACAGCAAAGACAAAAAGTATTTTCTTGGTGTTTGATGACAGACTTCTTTTTTTGTATGTGTGTGTGTGCGTGTGTGTGGGAATACCACTTGTGCTCATATCATATAGAATCACAAGACAAAAAAAAAATCTCGTTTTGTTTAGTTCCACACGTAACAAAAACCAGTGTGACACGAGCTGATCTTGGTCTTTGCCTTAGTCCATGACTTCTTGAACAGCTTCCAACGCACACCACACACCCATTTCATACATTATTCACCACAAGTGTCTTGTGTAAAGGCTGTTTGTAAATATGGGGGTTTGTGGATAATTCTAGTTCTGGGACCCGGGTTCACTCATATGACTCTTTCCAGGGTCCGTTCCAGCTGATGTTGCAGTCTAAAAATTAAGGCCATCCCTGAGAAGACTCTCAGTCGACCAAGTTTTTATTGGTCGCTTAGTAACAGAAAAAAAACCTGTATGAAATGTATGAGGGCTTTTAATTTGAAACAAGAGACATAGGAAGTGGACACACTCACAGTCACTCAGTCAGTCAGGGACAGACATTCGCATGTACAGCGCTGGTCCCTGTGGTTATTAGACTATGTCGGGCAGAAAATCCAAAGTGTGAGATAAAGGCTGTTTTATCTATCATTTGTTTTATAAACTCATTGTGTTGGTGTTACAAGTTCACGAGTTGTTTTATTTTATACTGTGTTGAAATGAATTAACAAAATGTTCAGTCTCCCTTCAGGTTGTTCTGACACATTCAGAATCATTACCGCTATTGCCGGTGTCGTATATTTTAAAGGCTCATGGGATAGGCTCTGACATCCTCATGACCCTGAGAGCAGGATAAGTGGTTTGGATAATGGATGGCTTATTAGGGTTTTATATTTCTCTGTGATGTAGCACAGTGTTAATAATGTTACTTATAACATTCCCTCTCAGCCCCGGAACTCAAAACCATTTCCTGATGCCCCCCCTCCCAAAAGAAAATATTTAAAAAAAATAATTAGATTAATATCATAAACGTGTGACGACTAGTCGACTAATGGCTTGAACTAACGACTACTAGTCGACTGGGAAAATCTTTGGTCGGGAGCAGCCCTATTTTAGTAGTCATCAACCACTCCCAAAAAGTAGTCGAGTAAGATTAGTCGCAGGACCAGGAGATATATTTTTTCACCCAATAACAACGATCAATTCTCGTAAAAAAGGTCTCAAATACAACCAGTAAAAAGTTAACTAATGTAGGTGGGATCAACTTGGGGTTAGATGAAATAGCAGAGTCCTCGATTGGCTCTGAGAGGCTGTTTACAAATGAGCCACAATCTGATTGGACGAAACCCCAGGCAGCCTGTCTGAGCTGGAGTGTTTGACTTCAGTAACAACGTGACTGCCTTCTTGCAGGTGTTTCAGTTTTACTAGTGACCGTGTTAAAGCAACGTTATAAAACTTTTTTTTTAACTTAACATATCTCATCTCATCATCAGTGCTACAAGCCATAGAGAGGACCCCCTGCGTTGTCCATACACTGCAACTCGTGGTGAACATGATCCAGAAAGAAGTATGACTCTTTGACAAAGTTCAAGTTCTTGTAGCATTCTTCCCCAAGTCGTCTGTGGTAATTGAGACTGCTGCAGCTGTGTGGACTCACTCTGGTCAAAGACTGTCCCACTAGATGGTCCAGCACATACCTGATGATATCACGCCTTCTCCAAGTGAAGGACTCACTTGTTCAGGTAGCTGATGTGATGGGCTGGGACTGTCTACTTCCAACTGAGTGGCAGAAGCTGACTGCTCTCAGATATCTGCTCCTCCCCTTCACTGAGTACAACCAGATGCTCCAGAGAGACACAATGTCTTTATCCCTGGTGATGCCTGCCCCCCTGGACCTGAGTGTTCACCTGTCCAAGTTCCCCCAGGGCTCTTGCTACAGGGACCTAAGTTCTCCCCCCTCACTACTGCTGCATGCTTCCTCCACCCAACAGTCTCACCAGAAGCACTCATTGAAAATGATGATGAACAAATTCAGGAGCTTCTGACAAAAGCAGAAGATGACATGTGTGTGTGTGTGTGTGTGTGTGTGTGTGTGTGTGTGTGTGTGTGTGTGTGTGTGTGTGTGTGTGTGTGTGTGTGTGTGTGTGTGTGTGTGTGTGTGTTTGTGTATGTGTGTGTGTGAATTAATTAATTGTAAAGTGCTTTGAGTGGCTGTTGCAGCTAGAAAAGTGCTATATAAAATGATGCAACTTGATTGATTGATTGATTGATTGATTGATTGATTGATTGATTGATTGATCAGCTGCTTCTCCAGGGTTGGGTCGCAGTGGCAGCAAGCTAAGTAGGGCACTCCAGATGCCCCTCTCCCCAGCAAGGCCCTCTAGCTCTCCTGGGGGATCCCAAGGCATTCCTGGGCCAGATTGGACATATAGTCTCTCCAGCGAGTTCTGGGTCTACCCCAGGGTCTCCTCCCAGTTGGACATGCCCAGAAAACCTCCAAAGGAAGGCACCCAGGAGGCCTAATCCCTAGACCCTAATCAGATGCCCGAACCACCTCAACTGGCTCCTTTCGACGCAAAAGAGCAGCGGCTCTACTCCGAGCTCCCTCCGGCTTTCCGAGCTCCTCACCCTATCTCTAAGGCTGAACCCAGACACCCTACGGAGGCAACTCATTTCAGCTGCTTGTATCTGCGATCTCCCCCTTTCAGTCACTACCCAAAGCTCATGACCATAGGCGAGGGTTGGAATGAGGATTGACTGGTAAATTGAGAGCTTAGCCTTCCGGCTCAGCTCCTTCTTCATCACAATGGTCAGGTACATTGACTGCATTACTGCTGATGCTGCACCAAGCCACCAGTCAATCTCTCGCTCCATCCTACCCTCACTCGTGAACAAAACATTGAGATACTTGAAGTCCTTCACTTGAGGCAACAACTCATCCCCAACCCAGAGGGAGCAATCCACTATTTTCCAGTAGGGAACCATGGCCTCAGACTTGGAGGTGATGACTCTCATCTCGGCCGGCCATTTCACACTCAGCTGCAAACTGCCCCAGTGCACACTGGAGGGTCATGTTCTGATGAAGCCAACAAAACCACATCATCTGTGAAGAGCAGAGATGCAATTGAGGTTCCCAAAATGGACACACTCCTCACCTTGAGATCCTGTCCATGAATATCACAAACAGAATTGGAGACAAGGGACAACCTTGGCAGAGTCCGACACCCACTGAAAATGTGTTTGACTTTGTGCTGAGAATATGGACACAGCTCTCACTTTGATTATACAAGGACTGGATGGCTTGTAGCAACTGCCCCGGTACCCTATACTCCTGCAGTACCCCCCACAGACTGCTCCAGGGTACACGGTTGTAAGCCTTCTCCAAGTCCACAAAACACATATAGACTGGCTTGTCAAACTCCAATGCCACCCTCAGCACTTCCGCAGGGGTAAAGAGTTGGTCCATTGTTCCACAGCAAGGATGGAATCTGCCTTGTTCCTCCTGGATCTGAGGTTCAACAGTTGGAGCCTCCTTTCCAGCACCCTAGAGTAGACTTTCCCAGGGAGGTTGAGCAGTGTGATGCCCTGATAATTGGAGCACACCCTCCGGCCCCCCCCCCCATTTTTTTTCTTAAAAGAACAGCTTCAAAATCGTTCTGATAGTATACTGACTTGTAGTAGGGAGAATGGTGCCTCTTTCATTCCCACTCTGTGCCCCGAACACCTGTTCTTGCACTATGTAACTTGGGTGGAGCAGGTACAATCTCCCACAGGTGATATTCTTTTACCTAGGCAAGGACAGTGTACCATCAAAATTATTTTGAAGCTGTTATTTTAAGGTAAATAAGTTGCATAATGTTGCTTAAACTGGTAACTTTCAGTTGGGTTCATCCGTGGTTGTTGTGGTGATGGCAGCCTTTGAGAAGCCAAAAAGCCTTAAATCATCTTAAACTGAATGTTCAATGGTTCTGGTCCTTTTTGTCCTACATTACGTAAATTAAACGGTGTCGCCAACATGAAGCATTGACATTTCTTGAAGTTATTTTCAATGTGGGGGGGAAACAGATTAGCAGAGCAACTAGTGTCTGAAGAGGAATTTGACATTATAACGTTACAAGTTAAATGATTGAATATGGGTCACTTTCCGATTGAGGATAATGGTATAAAATACAGCTGGACTGCCAGCAGCAGTTTGTTTCCCACATTATAAGAAACGTTATGAGGTGAATGAGTCTTGCTGAGCACAATTTAACTTACGTAAAGCGTTAGTGTAGATATTAAACATGGATGATTGTATATTTAAAATTTATTAAAGTAACATTAAAGGCTTTTGTGTTTTCAACAGCTGCTGTCACTAATGTCACCATGGTCACTCGTTAAACTGAAACACAAGGATAGTGGGTGTCTGTCCTTCTCTAAATGCCTTAAATTCTGTTTATTTAATATGGCACAGCGTAGAAAATGATTGTTCAAACCAAACAAATCTTTGTTGGAACCACAGCGACCTAGCTGCATATCTGCTGTAGAAGCATTGCCACTGCTTTATTACAGCAGCGCTAAAACCACAGATGAATGATTAGCCTACAACCAAGCACAGTGTCGACGAGTGGTTTTGATAGTCGACTATTCTGTGAAACCCCTACTAGACAATTGTGTTGCAATGTTACTGACTGACTGTCCATCTATCTATCCATCTGTCCGTTTCTCTGTCTGTCTGTCTTACAGCCAGTCTATCTATTTATGTTTTAAGACCAAATGTTTAATTCTAACTTTACTTATATTTTCCCTGCGAAGTTGGGGCACAGCAGTTTAAACTTCTTTTTTTTTTTTTTTTAGAAAACTCTGCTTTGCGTCACACTTGGTGTTGACCTTGAGTTTGTTGCCGGCCTGGGTGTATTTCTTGGTAGCAAGGTGGTAGTCGCCCTGGCGCATGCAGCAGTCTGCTATCCTCTCCAGCAGGTCCCTGCGAGCGTCCTCAGACAGCTCCTTGGACTCTTTGGCCACGGTCATACTCTCAGCCAGCTCCTCTGTGATGGTCAAACTCTGGTCCAGACACAGGTCCAAGGCCTTGTGGTACTAGGGGAGGGACAAGTACACACAAGAGATACACACAAACACAAATACACACAAGCATGCATGCACAAAAAGACACACACACACACACACACACACACACACACACACACACACACACACACACACACACACACAACACACAGATGTGCATATGAAACACACAGAAACATTACACAAGTACGTAGACACATGCTTATAGGCACATTTACACATGTACATGAAAACACACACACACACACTCTCTCTCACACACACACACACACACACACACACACACACACACACACACACATTCTACCTCCTTGGCTGCCACCAGTAGCTCCACAGCCCTCTCATACTGGGAGTGTTTGATAAAGAAGTCAGAGCAGCGAGCAAGTAGGGCAGGGTCAGAGTTCTCATTCAGGTCCTCAGCTATCAGCTGAAGAGCAGAGAACTGCTGCGTGGCAAAGGCCAGCTCCAGGGCCTTGGAGAAGTGACCAGCCTGAGACAGAGACAGGCAGATAAGAGAGACAGAGAGACACTCGACCAGCTTATGTCCTTTTGATTCACAGGACACTCCCTGTACCAATAATCATCTGCCTTTATGCTTTTTTTAGTCTAAATTTCGTGATTTCAAGTATAAGAACCGAACCGAATGTACAGTACACTAAAATATGAATTCATGGGCGACTATTTGCTCAGTCCAAATGTATGGTGAGTTGGTGTGCTGTCACCACCTTGTGGCGTGATGTAAAGTAGCAGTTTTCTTGATGATCAGAACCAGTGGTTCAATTTGTGGGTCTCAAGTTAATTTTATTTATGTTGAAAAAGAAAATACAAATTCCTAGAATAAAAATGTTTAATAATGATTTAAATATCTGTGGAAAAGATCCCTTTATTACACACTCTAGCTATATTCCAATCAATCAATAAATGAAGCGGAATTACAAATAAATAATAATAGTAATTGTTTGGTGTCAAAAACCTTGCTTGTGCAAGTTTTTTTTCTCAAAATATTTGCATGTAAAATTTAGTTTATTAACGATTAGCACTGTACATTGGGACTATGTTTAAAAATTTCTCAAAAAATTCACCGAGTGTTTTCTCGTCAGGCTCCATAAGACGTCAAGGACTCCTTTTTTTCAGCTGCATAAAGTTTTGAGGTTTTGCGATTTGTATGAAATGCATTTGACTGACCAGGACATTAGCAGAAGTGACAAAGGTGAGGAGAGCTCATTGAAAATCAGAGAGAAAGTTTGTTGCTTTATTACTGCCACAGTATTGTGTCCTCTATAATCATAACAAACAAAACCAATCCAAACGGGATTGAAATCACCAAATCGCGCTGGCAAAAAACATCATTGCCAGCCCCCTCCAGAGAAGGCTAATGTTCAGTGTTTTCAGTGTCGACAGGAGACTATTTTTTGAGGTCTTGAGGTGAATTATGGCTTTAGACGCCTTGCTCAGAGGCACTGGGTTTTTGCAGAGTTGTGCGACAGACCTTATGGTAGAGCACCACAGCCCGGTCCATGTGGGCACCTTTTTCCTCATAGTAGCACGCTGCCTCCATCATGTCTTCCGGGTTGCTAAGCAACGCCAGGTTCATCAACTGGTCATCCAGGCCATTCTCCTGGTCGTGCACAGGAAGTCACAGTCAATACCAGAGCTCAAATCTCAAAATTATCATCATATATCAGGATCTTATTCTAAGAGATATAAACACTTTTAGTGAGTATGGACTCATGATAAGTTCTGCTCATTTACAGCCACATAATAATAAGACATCATAATCCATTTGTAGAGCACTTTTCATAACACAGCTACAAATTACCAAGGAGCATATAAAAGAGTAAAAATGACTGAATAAAAACATCAGCCTGAAGAAATAAAGAAGCAGTGTAACAAACAATGAAGCAAAAAAGATGCAAAACACAAAAACAGGCAGAATTTTTTTTCTTTTAAAAAAAGGTCTTGAAACAAAATGGTCTGTCAGGACAGAAAGTTCTATTTTCTGTCATTTCATGGAGAACCGACAGAGGTTTGTAAATCAGATGGACAGGTTGTCAATGGACAGGTCAACTTGTGGTTTACCTTACACAGCCGTATGGCGTTGTTGTAAGCCTGGGCCCGTGTGTAGAAGTGGACCGCCTGTTTGATCTCATCATGACTTTCATACTGTCTGGCCAGGTGGTATGACGCCGCCCTGTTCCCTGTGTCATTGGCAATCTCAGATGCCTGACAAAGAAATATATCCATAAAATACAAATATCCTCATTCTGATCTGAAGTTCTATATTCTAGACATAGCCTGTTGAGGCTGCTCTAATGCACAGTGGGTCAAATAAATGTGTACAGTTTCAATTTAATCTAAAAAGATCATAAATACAGTTCAGAAGAAAACATCTTGATTTTAATTCCATCACTTGCTGTTTATATAGAAAGTAATTCAATCTTCAATGCTTATCGAGAAAATGCTTTGGTTACACTACAACTTCAAAAATATTCCACACTTAAGATGATATGAAGTTAATATGATGTGAATCTATTACAAGAGATACCCAACCATCACGTTTTAGAATAGTTTCTATTTTTTGGCAGGTGAAACTATGGAGCAGCAAAATGGTCAGTCAATTAAAGAAGCAAACCCACTGTTCTGTTGAAGATGCTCATGAAATATAAGTAAAGGAGTGTTGACTTATTTAAGCATTATTTATTACACACAATACATTATCAATGTACACCCAAAAACAGCATCTTCTAAAAGTGCCCCAGTGTAGATATTTGGATAGTCTCTAACCCCCAGGGCCCTGGATATTCTGTGATGGCCCCTGATCCAAAGTGTCCCTGCCATGGATATTAGATGATCCAAGATTCTCTGCTATAGATATTTGCTGATAGCGCCAAACTCACATTGCACTTCTAAAGAGACTTGGTAATAGTCTTACCCCACAGTGTACCACGACATATATTTGTTGGTAGTTCCTCAAACTAAAGCAAGTTACCTTTTGAATGTTCCCGACGTAGCACTGGACTCGGACAAGGGACAGGTAGTCCTGTGCATATTCGTAGTACCTCAGTGCTGAGTCCAGGTCTGACTGGCTCTCCAGGTACTGGGCCCACCACTTGTAGATATTCCTGTGTTGATGAAAGAAATAATTTGCCTAGTCCAACATCACATGGTTCTCATTTATGCATTATTTTAAGTTTCATAAAAAAACTAATCACAGGAGTTTCTGGAGGTTGTAAAAGAAAGTGCGAGTACTCAAAATAGTCAACTTTGAAATCCCAGGACCATGTGAGAAAACCTGGGAAAGATTCTGGGTCTTACTTGTCTTTCATTTTGTTGACATAGATCTCCAGAGACAAGACGTCCTCCTGGAGCATCCTGGGAACCTCAAACCTGTGGGTGTCCGACTTCTCATAGCTGAAACACATGTACGGTCACAATTTATCTGAAGTAGATAAATATTACTGATAAAAAACAAAGCAGTACTCCTAGTACATCTACTACTACCATTACTACAATTACTATTACAACAACAACAATAATGTGAGAATTTAATGATGTCGGTAAGGAAATACTTTTTTGATTGAGGTAACAGAGAACTGTTCAGCAGTAGAGGGTTGAACCCCAGTCCCTCTCGTTAAAGGATGATTTCCCTCCATCATCCACTGCTGCTAATGCTATTGTACATCATTACACCAATCTGAAGGTTAAGCATCACTGATATGGCAGCCATGTTAGCATGTTACATCACCCACTACTGCACATGCCCAGAGACCGCTCCTCCCCAATGCTAATATTAACTGAACATCATAACACAAACTCAAAGCTATTGTATCACTGATGTAGCAGCCATGTTAGCATGTGTCATACTATGTGAGGGCCAGGTTCTTGTCGCCCATTGCCTCCAGATGTTTGGCATAGTTGTAGTAGGTGGTGCGTAGGTGGATGCGGTCCTGGTTCTCTGCCGTCTCCACGGCCTTCTGCCATTTGCCAGAAGCCTGGTAGAACTTGTTCAGGAGGTCATACCGCTGGCAGCTCTTATACAACTTTTCTGCATCCTCCTGATACATGATGGTTAAAAGAGCACAGAAAGACAAACAAGCATTTCAGACAAGGATTACCCCTTATCTCAAATACCATAACATGGTTAATATATGCCCCCTAGTGGACACTTTTACCCAAATTGCCATACCTTGTGTACATAGTAAGGGTAGCCCCGGTGGGACTGGAAACCCAAGCCTCTAACTCACTGAGCAGCAACAGGACCTTAAATGTAATATTTGGAGCTAAAAATGGGAGCTGTTGTTTGCAGGTATTGGATGAGGATGTTGGTTGTCATGTCAAATCAAATCAAATCAAATCAATTTTATTTGTATAGCCCAATATCACAAATTACAAATTTGCCTCAGTGGGCTTAACAGCAACACAACATCCTGTCCTTAGACCCTCTCATCGGATAAGGAAAAACTCCCTAAAAAACCCCTTTAACAGGGAGAAAAAATAGGAAGAAACCTCAGGGAGAGCAACAGAGGAGGGATCTCTCTCCCAAGATGGACAGCGTGCAATGGATGTTGTGTTCACGCAATTTACATAATACAACATTGAAAGAGGATAACAGAATTATAATGGACATGTCTACAAATTTGGATTAGCAATGACCTTTTATGAATGCACTCTATAACCTGAGTGGGGTAGTGGATTGTCAGGTGGACCCTAGGGTCATGGGTTAGGGGGTAAAGGTTGAGGGTGGGAGTATTCTGTGTCTGTTTGTCTACCAGCTCATCCATCCTCTCTGTTGTGTGTGTGACAGCTATAAGCTACTATAAACTACAAACATCTACATACAGGACAGTAGGGTAAAGGTGGAATGAGAGATAGTGCGCTGGGTCACTGTGATCAACATGTAATGAGTGAGTGTCCCCTCACAATTACATGCTTCATTCTTTGTTAACCTAAAAAGACGCAGATGTAAGATGTCAATGAAAAAAATAACTTAATGGCCTTTTTGAAGAGGGATAGCTCCACAGGGGAGGCTTTGAAAAAATGACTCAACCCATGAGCGGTTGTGCATTTTGCAGGGGAAAACAATGAATTCTGGGCCCCCTGATAAAGTGTGATGCTGAGCCATCACCTACGATGCATCTCATTCGGACCAGTATCCTGACGCCTGTCTGAAGGACTCCTTATGACTGTGAAAGTACTCCCCCTTTCCCGCCCTTATTGTTGTGCTTTGTGTATGGGAGAACCATGTCAGTGAAAAACATAATGACAGCGTATGGTTCATCTTACCAGCATGCCCAGCTGAATGGCCAACACTGCAACCTGGGCCTCGGGCTCAGCTTCTTTCTCTGCCTCCCTCAGTGCCCGCGCTGCCTGGGCATTACCCATATTCCCAAGGCAGACCCGCGCCACGTCTAGCCGCTGAGTCTTCACGCACATCCGCGCCATGTTTTCCCAGACCGCCACACTACAGAGAGGGGAGTGATGGGTAGTTATGATAATGTAAGTTTTTATGTTGTTTTTCTATTCCTCATTACGAAAAACATTATGTTCAAGTCATAAAGTGAAGCAATTAAAGTGTTTGGTGTCTGCCTGTCTGTCTACCTATCAATCTATGTGATGAAGTTGATCTTGGACACCTTAGTATCCAAGAACAGGTCTGATGTCACTTATCCAGATCTAAGCCTCAGCAGATTTGAGTTTGGTGTCCTGCTCAAAGACATTTGATGCAGGGCAAGTGATGGACACAGATTGGAGGTTGCGGGGATCAAGCCTGTAAAATATCAGTAACAGGACCTTGCTGACCACTGAGCCACTCTGTCGTTGTTTCCAAGGGTTTTTTTGGTCTGAAAAATTTTAAAGAGATATGAGGGGAATCAAACTCTCAACCATTTATGTTGTTACCAGCACAGTTAAGAAATAATCTCACCTAGGACATAATGAAGAAAGCAACATTACAAAAGAGCTTATTTTAATGTCAAACACCAACCGATCAAACTTTCACCCTCTAATGGATTGGTTCTCAACCTGGGGTCGGGACCCCCAAGGGGTCGCCAGACGGTGGGGGAAAAAACAAGCACAAAACCGTCCAGAACCACGGCACAACTGATGCGAAAAATAGGTGTACCGTTTCTTTAATTGCTGTGCCGTCACAGTACAAAAGGTGGTGCGTGCTGCACTGGCCTTCAGTATACTTCAAGACTTCTTTGAGAGAGCATTACAGTACTAAACATCTGTACGTTTGGTAAGTAATAATAATTCTTCATATCAGGATCAACACAGGGTCAACTGTTCAAAGTAACAGGGAATGCAGAAGAGAGGTGAAGAAGAGAATGTCAGCAGGGTGGAGTGGGTGGAGAAGAGTGTCAGGAGTGATTTGTGACAGAAGGGTACCAGCAAGAGTTAAAGGGAAGGTTTACAAGATGGTAGTGAGACCAGCTATGTTGTATGGTTTGGAGACAGTGGCACTGATGAAAAGACAGGAGGCGGAGCTGGAGGTGGCAAAGTTAAAGATGTTAAGATTTTCACTGGGAGTGATGAAGAAGGACAGGATTAGGAACGAGTATATTAGAGGGACCGCTCAGGTTGGATGGTTTGGAGACAAAGCCAGAGAGGCAAGATTGAGATGGGTTGGACATGTGGGGAGGAGAGATGCTGGGTATATTGGGAGAAGGATGCTGAATATGGAGTTGCCAGGGAAGAGGAAATCAGGAAGGCCAAAGAGGAGGTTTATGGAAGTGGTGAGGGAAGACATGCAGGTGGCTGGTGTGACAGAGGAAGATGCAGAAGACAGGAAGAGATGGAAACGGATGATCCGCTGTGGCGACCCCTAATGGGAGCAGCCGTAAGTAGTAGTAGTAGTAGTAGTAGTAGTAGTAGTAGTAATAGTAGTAGTAGTGGTGGTAGTAGCAGTAGTAGGATCAGCATGAAGAAAACAATGCAAGAACTGAATGTTACAGAAATCGAACATAAATCATTGTCACCTTTAAAAATGCATTCAACGTATTGTCGTATGATTCACTTGAAGACATACATCAGCAATAACAGCTTCTGTGCAAATAATAGGGATACATTTTAAGCGTCAGCTTCTTAAGAGGACCCTGGGATGCAGCAGTCTTGGTGGCTATTTTGTGTGACGGGACGGTTGTCGAGATAATCGAAGGACAGCGAGGACAATGGCAGACTAATAGCAGCTGCAGTCCATCAAAGACTATTTCAGACAGGTCACGCTTTATTTGAAGGGGTGTGCATAAGACTGACATGACACTGTCATAACCATGACAAGGCACCTGTCATGAACACGAAGGACTCTTTATGAATATTTATGACTGTTTTCATGAAGTTTCATTCAGTCAGTTTGTCATTTTTAATGCAAAGTTGAGATTGTTTGAGATGTTTTTGTTGGACCGAGCCACTCAATTTGATATATTTTGC